>NC_132821.1:30411584-30669084 GCF_048594095.1 Paramormyrops kingsleyae | reverse complement strand
AATCAAAAAAAGTGCCGAACGACTTAGTAACCTGATATCAATTTACCGTAGCGTTCAAGTATTGTGACGACATTTCAACCGTCACAAAATGGCCAAAATCCATGATCAAAATTTTATATGCTTCTTGGACTTCAAAATGAAAATATCTGCCACTTTCTATTCAACCAATACGTACATCTTGTACAGCAATATAAAACCAGAAAATCATTTAATTTAATTAGCTTCATGCCACCAATATAGAGTCGATGAAGAAAAATTGCAGATTTGAATACAGGAAGAATATATTTCAAATTTTATTACAACATTTCTCTAGGAAAAAAAAATGTTACAGTAATAGTGCAACTGTAGGTTGTGTTGCCACAAAAAGGCTTTTTGGGCATTGTCTGCCTCACTTGATTAGATATTGGAGCACTTTGCATCTGGAAGCCTTTCTGAAGGCCAGAGGTCTGCCTGTGTTAGTGGGGTTGGAGCTTGTGGCTAATTGCTCTGATCGCTAAGGAGATACCAGACCATCAGTCCACGGGCGATACCAGCCCCATTACCAAACGCTGCCCGACCCATCCTATGGGATGTTCTACTGTGGAGGACTCCCCCCCCCCCCCCGGGCCATGCAGAACTTCACTAAGAGGAATGAGATCACTCCAGATTAATGTGAATCTCTGCGATAAAAATGGTATACAGTACGGTCATTAGCATACCAACAGAGGTGTGCTGAATGGATGTGGGCAGGTTATTGACTTACGGCGAAGATTTACAGTAGATTTGAAACGTGAGCCTTTCGCATAATATATTGTGGCCTTCCGGTCTCAGTGCATGTAGGATTATTGTGTTTAACAGACAGCACACTTACAGTCCCTTTTACTGTCTTCTCTCCATAAGAAACACTTCAACATCAGTTCCCCTGGACAGATGATGCCTATAGATTGATCCACCCATATATATGTGGAACTTCCCTTAATCTAAGGTAATCTAAGGGGGGGGGACCTCGCTGCATCACTTCTAAGAATGACGGATCCTTGTCATACACATAGAGGCTCGTACTGAGGCCCAGATTCTCTCAAGTGGGAGTGGATGACGTTGCAGTGTGTTGGGGATACCAAGGAATGCAAGACTGACCCCATTCAACAATTATCCCTGATCTCCCCTATAGAACTACACAGAGAGGAACTACGGGTAACTGTGGCTGATTCTGAGCTACGGGTAACTGTGGCTGATTCTGAGCTACGGGTAACTGTGGCTGATTCTGAGCTACGGGTAACTGTTGCTGATTCTGAGCTACGGGTAACTGTTGCTGATTCTGAGCTACGGGTAACTGTGGCTGATTCTGAACTACGGGTAACTGTGGCTGATTCTGAGCTACGGGTAACTGTGGCTGATTCTGAGCTACGGGTAACTGTGGCTGATTCTGAGCTACGGGTAACTGTGGCTGATTCTGAGCTACGGGTAACTGTGGCTGATTCTGAGCTACGAGTAACTTTTACAGTCACTACAGCTCTATATAAATGTCAACACTCCAAGAGCATGTCTTACAGTCATGGTGATGTGGGATATTACTGTAATGTATGTAGCCAGGAAAAAAATGTTTTCTAAATGTCTCCCATTGCTAATATAAAAACATACCTGTACTTAATCCATCAGAATGAGCTTTCTTTCACTAGATATCAACAAGACCTTATAAATACACTGTGAAAGCTTATCCATACAAGGAAACAAAGGAGATGAGTTAGAAATAATAGCAATACATGTCTGAAATCAGTCAGAAAGCCATAATCAGCTAGTGCAGTGACTCCCAGTCTGGTCCTTGGGGACCCCCAGACAGTCCCAACTCCTGGAAAGGGAGCAAAAATGTGGACTGTCTGACAAGGAGCTAGAAGGGAGCAAAAATGTGGACTGTCTGACAAGGAGGAAAAATGTGGACTGTCTGGCAATGAACTGGGAGGGAGCAAAAATGTGGACTGTCTGGGGGTCCCCGATGACTGGATTAGGAAATATTGAGCTGGTGTTTTTAAATATATGTTGGACATAAAACAAGGGAGAGTGCTCACGATATTATTAATGCCCAGTAGTGGTTGATTAAGAGTGTTTGTAGAGTAAGACTGTGGCTAAAGGAAATCCATTACTACACAGAATGTAGTTAACCTGGACCGGACTGTAAATGTGCTTGCTTTGCAAATCACTTTCAAGATGGTTTTAGACAGGTTGTGCTATTACAGCAGTGCGGCAAGTCCATATGTAAGTCATCTAAAGGCATTCTGCCTAAGGCCACCTTGAAACGGGTTCTGCAGACTACCATCGTGGAACCGGCTTTGCTCGGACAAACGTAAGATTGACACCTTTATAGAATGTCACACTCTCACATATAGACTATGATCTTGAATTATCCTAGGCTCAAGCCAACACAAAATGAATGATGTTTTACACTGTCCATTCATGCCATTTTGCAATCTAAGTATAGTTTGGAACTATGCCTATCATAACGACCACAACCTACACAATCCATTATGTGGTTTATTGTAATTTTTTGTTTTTCGTCACAGACGGGTTACAGAATTTAAATCATAAATGATATCAACTAAGTGACTTGATAATAATAAAATTATATATATTGCTAAACATTGTTCAAAACTGAAAGAAGCGTTTTCTACACTCAGGTAATTTCAATATTTACTATCGAATATAAAAGGATAGGCCTAAATGTGTCAATGTTTAAAATGAAAATGAGTAAATACAAAATTGCTTAATAAGTGATTCACTCACGTTACTTCAGCGTGTTTATTATGCATAATAGCGCTATATTACGTGTTTATTTAGAAATCATATTCTTAAGAATTGCCTGGTCATTATGGACACAAACTTATAACACGCCCGAATCTGCATGGTTTAAGGACACCGTCAGCAAGTGACTCAAACGATGACAAATGGGTAAAAACTGTTGAAGTCTACACAGAAGTATCATCTAAGCTCTGGTTATTCAGTTTGATAAAGACACGGAATATACCTCCTACGAGACAGGAAAATTTATATATAATTTATTAAAAGTGGCGCATATCTGGAAATCGAATTAATCCTTATTAACATTTATTCAGTATAAACGGCTGCATAATGTGTTTAAACAATTTGTTTATTCGAAGAAAACTTCTATTCTGTTAAATTACTTGAGGTTTTCCTGCGCGGTCACAAACGTGTACATTTAAAATATATAGTTTAGCACTTGTTTATTGCACCCAAAGAAACCTTTCTGGTTAGTCAGCGTTAACTATCCCAAGCTGCTTCCGAACCAGTCTTCTGCCACTCTTGACTAGTGTCAAACGTGAAAACAGCATTTGCGCCATAACTATGTGCAAGTCAAGGAACGATCAATGTGCGATCAGTATGGTTCCCATCAAATTAATATATAAACCGATGTGCTGTAGTTACGACGTTTCACGTGCACTGGGAACATGCAAACTACCCAAGTGAGGATTTCCCTCAAAATAAAAGGAGTCCTTCTGATGTAATTTAGCCAAACCTCCTTGTGAAAATGGTCAGAAAAGGTACGCAGAAAATCAAAATCACATTCCACTGGAAGGCAAGTTGAATATTTACTTCCAGTGCACACAAACAATGCATGACGTGCCTGTCAATAAACGAAAGGCAGTAAAGCATTCGTGGTTTTTTTTTTAAATACTGGCGATGGTGCCATTGCATCTATGCATTCTGGCAAAGGATCGAAGCTGCTTAAATGCACGGATCGGCTGTGATGCACATTTTAAAGGCATCACAGACTCCGCTTTGTGAATATGCAGATCGGCGTGTATGTGTGCGGCTGTGGATGTGAAGGGAGCCGTCCTACCCTGAGGCAGCCTGTGTGACTGAGGGAGGGAGGGAGGGAGGGAGCGAGGCAGGCAGGAAGGAAGGCAAGGCATTGAATGCTAACAAGGAGAGTTAAGGTTCAAGCAGTGCTAAAAGGTGGGGGGTGGGTTTAACACCGAGCAATGGAGAAGTACAATTAACCTGGTATGTGCCAGATCGCGATTTACGCCGGTCGTCATCATCATCATCATCATCATCATCGGTACAACCATCTTCAACTTTCCCGTTGAGTGAAATGTATCGAGGCTGAATGGGATCCAAAAACTGACGATGGAGATTGAAAATATCGTGGCCAACACTGTGCTACTGAAAGCCCGAGAAGGTAAGCGATATGGGCAGAAAGGGGGGAAGAAAGAGGGGGGGGGGGGGGGGGGGGATGAAGGAAGCCGGAGCGTTACAATGTGTCGATCGTGTCTTTCCTATAATACACACATCCTGCGCAGCGCTGGTCGGCGAGCCTCGCATTAAAAGCCCTGACATCCGCGTCGCGACCAGCCCGATCGCGCTCAATACGATTTTTAACTAATTGTCATCAGATCAGAGGAGGCGTTTAAATGGCAAATGCGGACGATCCCTTCTGTACATAACAGGATCGGCACGAATGCGTCTGTAGTTTTCGGTCTGCTTTCTGTATAAGAGCTGTATAGGGCTTAGGCCGTCTATGAAATTCAGATTTACTCAGTTTCTGCATCACTCTGAACATCGGATTTGGATCTGGCGTCCAAAGCAAACACGTTAATAGCCTATATGTACAATACGTTACAGCACTGGGTATTATTGTCTCCTGCCTCTATGGCTGTTTTATAAGAGCGAGATAATGCATCGAGGATCCTCGCTAATTTACCCCGAATAAGGGAGCCTTGTGCCATTATTTGCCGCAGAAATATCAATCCCACGGCATTGCCATCCATAGGGGAGCGGGACCGACCCTTGTTTTCAGCGAAGGCAGTTTAATATTTGCATTTAGGCCTCGTAAAGACTGACTGAGGCGAAATTGCACATAGTATATCCCAGCTTGGCTCTCTTTACCTGGGGTCTGGGTACAACTGCGGGCCCAGGCTTCTGCTTTGCCGGTCGGCTAGTGAAAATAAATGAGGATCGGAAGGTTATAATGGCATTTCGGGTAACTAAAAGCAGCCCAGCGCTGCTGCCTTGGCGGTGGCTGTGCGGCATCCCTGCACGATATCGGCTCCGTAACGCTGTCGGGGAGACTGAGCGGCTGTGTGTTTCTGGCTTAATAAAAAGAAGGATCGAGCTTCATCCCGTCCTGGAACCAATTAAGATAAATTATTCAGAGTTATTTGTAATCATGCATGAGTGAAGAAGAGGCTTAAGTTTGCGATCACCCACTTACAATGTAGTCACGAAACGGATGGTGTAAGATCCTGCGTACTATATGGAATATAACACTATAGAAGTTGCTTAATCACTAAAATGAATCGTCTGGTGTGATAGACATAAAGACAACATGTATGTAAAATGTAAACAAAGGTATGTAAAGACAACATAGCAATACTATATACCTTACACCGTTATAATTCTGTTCATTTATAGGTATGAAAGTACAGTGAGCTGAAGTTTACATTTAAGGGTGTTTTGGAAAGTTTACAATCTGTAATCTGGGAAATGCACTTAGCGTTTTCTTTATCAGATTTTTTTTTTTTTGCAATTTGCAAGTATTAGAAAGATTGTAACAAATACGGCAGATACTTATATGTATTCTATATGTGTACAGACTTCTTGTTTCTACATGCCAATGCAAAAAAGAAACTTTTATCGCCATCATGTGGTAATTGTGCACCAGCGACGTCCTGACGTATTAAAACAAAATTTATAAATCCGTTTTCTTGAAGCGTTCATTCACTGGCGGGGTGAAAACAGACATGAAACAGTGATTATTAGCTGCATGGTATTTCAGGTCGGGGGCGGGAGGTGGGTGGATTGGTGGTTATGCTTTCATGCAACAAGTGCAATTTAAAAACCCTTTACAGGCAGCGCTAGAGATGGTGTCCAGGCCATTGCAAGTTGTTGGGATCCCAGGGCGCCTAATTTGATTTATTTACTCTCCAACTTATTTTTTTATCTAATGTTTACTTCGTTAAAATTCTGCATTTAGTGGAACTGTAAAGGAGAACTTTAACTTGAAGTCCGTTTGATTGCAGTCGCTGAGGTAACTTTATTTGCATGCTGCATCGATATGCAAAGGCACCTGTCATTTCTGGCACCATCAGTCAAGCAAAGGAATTTTTTTTTGTGGTAAAACTTGTAATTGCAGTAGTATCAAGGGAGCCTGTTGCATTTTTGTCTAGATAAGAGGACTTGTACCACAGTGGCAATGTGCTTCCACCACAGATGTCACAACGTGATTGTAAGATTGGACTGGTGAAGTATTCTGCAAAGACCATTCATTTTTATATGCATTGCTCAATTTCTAGACACATTAAGTTGCAAAAAAACAAATATAAATAAGTAAATTGAGTGCTTGAAGTGGACCAGGACTCACCAGTACGCAGTACCAGCACCTATTTGATTTTCACTTCAGAGTCCCAGCACCTCTCTGTGTCTGCTGGTATCGAATAGCCAGGGAAGTACTCATACCTGGTACTGAATAACATGGAGAGTACCAACACCTCTTTTCCCACAGTTCAAGTACTGAGTAAATCCTAATGACTACGATATTATAAGTAGAAGACTGTAGGAATGGTATTAACCTTTAAGCTTAACGGTACTGGGTGTTTGTGAACTGGAATCCCAAACCGGGTCTGCTTTTCGATGTTTCCGTTCTATCTGAAGAACACTATTTTCGCCACAGCTCAAAAATGAAAATGTCGGTAAGGCTTTCTGCGAATACTCTTGTGAAAAGTTTGGGAATCTATTAATACTTGAATGTATAGATTTTCCCAGATGATTCTTTAATCAACTGTCTCAGGAGCTACGCTTGTCCTGCGTGGCCTTTTACGGCTCCCTTCCGCCACCGTGGCCCTGCGCGTGGCATGTAGGTTCTGAAGCATTGCTGAGCTTCTCTGAAGCATGCATGAGCTGCGACGCTGCCCTCAACCCTGGCAATGTTTCCTGCATGGGGATGCGGGATGAGGGTTTGGTGAGAGCAGAGAGCTCGAAGTTGCAGGAGTTCGGAGGGTTAAAGAGGGAAACGGCGAGAGAGGAGAGCGCATGGAGCAACGTGTCGGGTGCCCTGCAGAAAGGCTCTTATTAGGTGAAGTTGGGGTCACTTTTAGGGGGGACTTGGGGGTGTGTAGGGGAGCCAGTGGCATGGAGGAGACACCCCGTCATAGAAAACACTGTGCAAGGACCTTACTCCATCCCGGGGGTGTGGCGGATCGACTGATACCCCTCCGGGGGACAGCATATGAAATAAGATTTTGATTCAGGATCCAGAATAACATATCGACATACATTTTAAATGTCTGTTGCGTTCCACTGTTTTGTGCTACTTAAAAAATGTCTGTAGAGTTTGCAGCTCAGTGGAATTAAATCCGTTATTTGATCCGATAATAAGAATAATAACAATAAATTTATTTGTACTCAATTGCAAATTCCCCCTGCTCGATATTTCTTTGCAATTAAATATTTACTATGTTGCATCTGAAAAGTCTTGCAGATCTGGTTGTTTTTGTCCTGCATCAGAAAAGCTACAGGTTTCGAAGGGGGGGCGACGTTAAACTCTCAGCCGTTGGGAAACGTGGGGGTGTGTGGCGACTAAGGACTTGGGCCCGAGTGCAGGATATGAAAACTCCTGTATTTTGTCCTGTTTTTTAGTGCATAGGTAGTTCTGCAGCAGATGCTAGATAAAACACCAACTTAAAGCTAGTGATTTCTATAAATTATGTTGCAGAAATGGACGCGGGGTGTGATTGTGTATTCTGGTATGATAACTTTAATTTAGAGCTTCTAAAAATTGATTATGAGGCACACATTATGGTTTGATGGTACAGTGGTGCCTCACACCATCTGGGCTTGGGTTTTCAAGTTTGCATGTTTCCTGTGAATCATGCAGATGTTCTCCTGCGGTCCAAAGATGTGTCGTTTGGGGAACTGGTGTTTCGGAATTGTGGTACAGTCGTGATACTGGTGTGATGCAGTAGTAACTCAATCAGAGGGTACTTTGCATTTCCCAGGATGCTCCAGGCTCCTCCATCCCATGAGGCCGTGCTGCATCAGCAGAGAGTTTTGATGCACAAACCTATTGGTGCCCTTTGGGATCCACAGCAGACCTCAGTAATGCAGGAACCACGCTCAGATTCTGCACTTCGGGATCTCGAACCTGCAGCCCTGTGCACTCAAGCGTTGGGTAAAATCGTGGTGATCAACGCACGGCCGCCTAGATCAGTGACCCGGAATGTTCTCAGGCGTGGTAAACATCGCCCCATAGCCACAGTTGGTACTGTTGTGAAAGATGGGTGTCAGAGATACAAAAGGCCCCCCTCCCCAGTTAACAGGAGTGCTGGGGGCAGCCATATTCTCATATCCTTTTCTTTACGATGGGGGGTGCTCTCTGTCATACAGGATGAGCCTGCGCATTCTTCAAGTAATTTGTGAGTAACATTGTGGGAGACAAATTTTTTTTTATTAGGAATCTGTTATTCATTGGAAGTTTTTTTTCTCATAAAAATGAAAATTTATTGATTTTTTTTCTGGTTATTATACAATTTTTGTCTTATTTTTATAGCATGACAAAAGACTCATGAGATATGGACTACAAACCAAGACTGGGCAGGGGAGCGCAAAAATCACACTTGGAATGTCATTTTTATGAAACCATTAAATAAATACATAAGCAGCAGGTTTTTTGCACGCAGGCTGGAAAAAAAATCGGACATCAAAAGAATTTTTGTTTCTCCTCGGACTTCCAAGACAAGCAGGGACCCGACACAAGCTGACACGGGGCGAAAGCTACGAAGCGGCGTGCCGTCTCTGCGCTCACGACGCACGAGCGCGGCCTCGCTTGTCTGCCTGAATGGGGTGTTGTTTTCCGCTCGCGATTGACCATTTTAGGGTGCTTAGCATGGAGCCCGGAAGCCTTGGATGGAAGCTCGTGTGTAAACGCGGCAGACGGCTGGTATCTCTGCTCCGCACGCCCCCTGTGGTGGTTGGGTACGCACGCCGCTGGAGGGAGAGATGAGAATTGAAAGAGGAGCTGTGGTTTCTCGGCAGATGAACTGAGTACTACTGTGAGGTGTGGCCCTCTTTGCGTTGTGATCTTCACATGCATTTTTGAATATATCCCCCCCCCCCGAACCCTCCCTAATCTTGGTAACAGTCATTTGGTTCCTCTTTACAGTTAATGGGTGGGGGTGGATTTCTTGCAGTTGTAATATAAGTGATAATTTTGGACTTCCTGTAAAGAGCCGCATGTTCGTTATATGACTTTCTCCCATACGGCGCCCTGTCACTTTATGCTGAGGTGTCCCACCCTCCTGTCCAACTTCCTGTTGCTGTTCAAAAATTTCTGATGTGTGGCAGATTCCCACGATCACCGAGCCGTCCCTCACACGGGTTCGAATGTTCCTTCCCTTTCAGACCAGCAACACGGGAAGCGCGGACGGGCAACTGCAGGAAGTGAGTCGGGTTTTCTGAACGTAAACTGTTATTGTGAGAAGTTTCTAGGAATAAACAATCCAGAGGAGGACGGTGCTGCTTGCTCTTGGGGGCTCGGCCATTGTCGACATCTGGGCGGCCCGTGCGGAAGATGGCGATCAGCAGGCCGGGATTGGAGAGCCTTTGGGGGGCGGACGACAGAACACGATCTTAGGCGCCGAAGGAAGCTCCTTCAGTCCTTCTGCTTCATGGGCTTTCGGTTTGTTCACTAGAGTGTGACGATCAACCTGTAAAGCACTTTAGGGGGCACAGTGACCTCAAGCCTCTAGGGTTTGGGTTCGAGAATCTGACCCCGGGTCTGGAAAGTGTATGAAGTTTGCTTGGTCTCCTTATATCTCTGTAGATCTCCTTCCAAGGTCCAAGAACATAGTTAGGTGAACTGATGACTCTATTTTTGTGTGTCCTGCGCTGGACTGGCATCCGGTCCAGGCTCCCCTATGTTTATAGATGCACTGTGACCCAACATGAAAGATAAAATGACACATCACCATCTGTAGGCTGTTAGACCCTTATTTAAGTGACTTCCACAGGCTCCACTAAGGAGACGATGGATTCGACACGTCTGCTGTTGTTGACGCCTGTCCTCACTCCTCCTGCCACGTGGCGCCTTCCCAGCATAGTGGAGTTTTCCGAGTCACCGAGTTTCCCGTTCGCTGCGAGACCCTCCGATGCTCCGCTCTCCCTCCCAACATCCCCAGTTCCCAATCAGCTGGTCCCACACTGGCTTCTCTCCGCACTTCTCTGTTTTGCACACAGATGCTGATTAATATCTGGCCTGGTTCGACTTAGTGTACGAGATGCACAACACGCGTTTCACACCTGGCCGCGACGTGTTAGTGCCTGTTTTCACGCCGTTGGCGTTCCCTCTCTCTCTCTCTCTCTCTCTCTCACCCTCTTTCCCTCCACGTGTAGCCGACACCCATGACGGTGACATTCGTGGACCTCATCCGCTCCTCGCGGTGAGACCGTTAGAAATGAAGCTGAGGTGAGATACTTTGATGTGACGCACCACACAGGACATAGTTACAGTTTGCTTTTTTTTTTTTGGACCAAAATGATTTTCTGTTTGTTGAAATTTCTCGCATGTTTTAAAATATCTGGTAATTGTAAGTGGTACATAAGGGCTTCAGAGGGTATGAATATGTAAGCATTATATGCTTTACAATATAGTACAGATTGAATAGTACATATTTCGGCAGGTCGATAGAAGACACTTTCCCCAAACTTCCTGCTTCTTTATATTTTTATATGGGATGAAATTCCCCCACACAATTGTTACATTTTTCTGGACTTTGACTCAAAACATACTGAACACACCACTAATGTTCAGGCCCCCCTGACCACGACTAGTGTAAGAGGTTGAAGATAGATGGAGGGATGATGTTCATGTAATGGATTTCAGAAATGAGCATGCTTAATCAAACAGACACATAGTGTGAGAATAATTAACGGCATGGAACTCTCTTGACTCTCTTTTCATGCGGCCGCCAGTCGGGCCGTGTTATTCGCTCCGGCCGTTTCCGTGTCGTGCAGATACTGCGATGCTGTGCCAGCCTGGACTGCATCATACAGCTTTTAATAGCTGGGCCGCAGTGAGAGGCTCTCCTAAGTCTCTGTAGATGTTCCTCATTTCCTCTTAATAGATTTCAGGAATGCATCGGAGCAGCGATGGCCAATTCACAAAGTTTTTTTTCCCTCCATTTTAACTATGATGGGATTCCTGAGGCAAACATCCCAGTTGCCTTATGGCTTGCGGCACGCTTTCTCAACGTAGGGCTGCAGAAGGTCCAAGGTTGTTTCTGATGTTAGTCCATCGTCTTGATTTATTAACAAAGTTCTCCGTGCTTCACTGTGGTCTGAGCACCGGCATGTCAGCACTGACAGTTCTTCGACAGTATAGGCAGAGAAATCTGGGACGTGCAGGTGACCTGCTGCATTGTCATTCTTAATGAAACGAGTGTGTCTTTAGCGTGAGTGCTGTGCTCCAGGGCACTAATCGCTTCGCGATGGATCCCGAGGTACACTTAGGATCGCCCCTGCCAGAGAGTTTAAGATAATTTTTTTAAGGTAGAGGGCATAAGATGTGCCTTAATTCATACAGCAGGGCCAGCTTTATCATTAGCCAATGAGATGTTTTGAAACGGTGAGTGACAGGGAAGGAGAACTCCGGGGGCCAATCAGCTTTCAGCAGCGGCCAGCAAACGGCCTCAATGTTAATCCGACGATCACCGACGGCAGGCTTTTACAGAGCCCCGTAGACCTTGCTCGTAATGAAATAAAGGCTACAGCAGAGCGACAGATGACTTTAAAACGTTACGTAGGGGAGGGAGGGTGAACTTTACGAAGAAAAACACTGTGGGGGGAGGGGGGGGGGGAAGCTGCACTTTGAGAGCGAGTTTCTCGTTTTGGAGCTTGACGGTGAATCAGGTCGACAAATAAACAGAAATGAATTCCTCTACACGCATGAGTAAAGCTGCACTCAGCTTCCTAGTACAGGAATGCGAAGCACATCACTATGAAAAAGCAAATAAAGTAAAGATTGTTATAGAAATAAAATATATGTTTCTTGTCATTCAATATATCCTGGGATGTTGTCATAAGTAACCAATGAAAAGCATGAGGAGAGGGAGACAAAGGTAGGTGAAGTGGTAACTCTAGCTTTAATTGAAGGATAATATGACCTATGTGTCAAAATGAGTAACTGATTCCTTTGTATTTAAAAACATAATGGGGTTTCTGGGATGTTTGTGATGTCAGAGGTCTAATGTAGTGGATGATTGGTTGATTTTCAGCGGATCGTACCATTCTTATAAATTATGGGTAGAGTATACCAGATGTTTTTAAGTATTTAAGAAAATCTTTACCAGTGGATAGAACAGACCTGTTTAATTCTACATGGGTCTGAGTTGCAGACTCAGGCTCTACTATCTTTTTGCACCTGATCTTTCAACCTGAAAGTGTTTCAGATGGATGTAGTTACGCCCGTAAGATCAGGCCGAGCGTGGTGAGTTCGCTGTGAGGTTTGTTTTCGTACAAAAGGAGCACATCATGAAAATGGCTTCCAGCAGAAAGGGCACACCGTCGCCCTGTGATTTCTGAATGGATGATGTGTTCTGAGGGGTTGGATTGGCCGGAGGTCACATGGGGTAAAACTGTCACATCTCCAGAATTTTGATTGGCTTGCATTGGCGTGTAATCATGAGCAGGGCTCCGTGAATAAATCTAATGACAGAATTTATTTGTCTTAGAACACGCCCGATGAAATAGCCCCACATGAGAATGTCAGTCTCTGTGTAATGTGACTTTCTGGGATTATGTCACCCACAAAGCATTAGGATGTGACGCGAGTCGATGTATCTTCTGTGAGAATCATTCTGTTATGTAAAACTTCTCGATTGAGATGATGGCTAAATCACGCCATTACAGCATGGTGCATTAATGATGTGGGAATTGGTCGACGATTCTTGCTGGAGACTTGACTGGAAAGAAACACCCACTCATCTTTTCTGCTTCATTCATTTTCTTCTTGTCTTGGAGGTCGCCATCCTCTTTTCCCTCTTGGCTTTTGTCTCTCCTGAAGGACACTTCAGAGGGTTTTAAGCTTGGCCGTCACCCCCTTTCAGGGTCCATTCAGAGGAGATGTGATACATGCCCTTGGCTCTCTTTGTGTAGGTCCGAGGAGAAGGTCACCGGTGTTCGAGGTACAGAAAGCGTCTCCCTTACTTCCCCCATCTCAACGTGGTAATCAGGGCCCATGTGAGAGATGTGACATCTCATGCCTCCCCTCCTGCCTCCTGTGACCGGGCATTGTGGCGCACCACATCCCTCATGTGGTCAAACTTGGGCACCAATGTCTGCTGACAAAGCTACGCAACACTGACCAGCCTGCTGTGGCCTGTGATGGCAGTCACTCGACATCCTATCGGGAGGCTGAATCGTTGAGTCATATGACCAGTTGCTGAATTGTAGCATAAACAAGTGGTTATGTAAGCACTCATGAGCAATCCTTGACCTAACAGTAATGTGTACGTAGAGTCAGGGTCTTGTAAAGCTAAGATCAACACTGTAAAGTCTTGGGTTTAGAGTCGGTGCCTCTAATCCGGTTGTGACTGTCACCGGAGGTGGTTTGGGCACAGTGGCAGATGCTTTGTGACGTCTAGGAGCATGGCAGGGGGACCAGCTGGCCCCGTGGCGCGGCTCACGCCGGGACAGCCACCGCTATTGACGTGTGCTCAAACACGAGCGCTCTCCGAGGCGTGCCGGGATTTTCGGCCGGCGGCTACACACATGGAGAATGTTTGGTACAAACCCACGTCCCGCTAAGTCGGAGCAGTGAAACGTTGGCATGGTCGAGTGATAAAATGGTATTTTATATATTTGTTCCTGACATCAGCCAAAGTTCAGCTAAACAATCCGAAAGCCCTCAAACTATAATAATAGAATAAATTCCTCTCCTGCATGGGCAACCTTCCCTGAATGAATATGGTAGTTTGGGGTTTCTGTGAACCACCTTGGTTCCCGTTGGGCTGACAGAGGCCCTGATGGACTCCCTTTATCTGTCCATTGGCAGCAGAGGAGGAGTGGTACAAACAGGAAGGAGAGCACCCTGGAATGATCTGGTCTTACTGCTTTATGGAAAATAACAGAAAGAGAGATATGCGAAGTTCTGATGGAAAAGGGAACTGGAGACCGGATCAGTCCAAAGATCTGAAAGTCAGAAGAAGGTAAACAAGAATACAAGCTGAGGACCATTTAGTGATCCGGTGGAGCCTGGGCAGAAACTTTGGGATGTGAAAGCGGTCTGCTCTGCTGGATGACCTTGAGGGGTCACAGAGGAGAACCAGCTCAGCTTTACCATGACTGATGTCTGGCTCTTTCCCACAGCAAAGGAGCATTCCTAAATATGAGAGTGACTTGTCCCGATGTCCAGGGAGTGACCCGAAGATGTCAAGGGAGCGGAACGTAGCGACAGGACGCACCTAGCAATTAAAAGCGGGGAAGCCTCGCTCAGCCGTGCGGCACGACTGTCGTGCGTTCAGATGAATCACTGAGGCAGCTTAAGCTCCAGACTAAACAAATATATCCATTTCTTGTGTGCAGTTTGTCGAAAAGCAAGGCAAACAGTCATGGCTGCTTTTATGAACGGCCGGTACACAGAGCACTCCCTCATATTGCCTGCCAGGCCCAACTAATCAAACACAGAAACCCCAAACAGGAAAGGCAGATGCAGCACACTTCAGTGAGTGAAATGTATACCTGTTAGTGGGGGCCTGGCCTTCACCGGAGTTTTAATTCTGCTCAAACTTTCTTCCCTCAGTCAAGCTTCAGTGTTTGATCAGATTAACACAGCCCATCTGCTTTCCCCTGGAGTCTCTTACACTGTTTTTCTAACCTCCCTTGAAATAAAATCATTTATTTCCCATACGATATAAGTACAGATCTTAAGTCTGTCTTTTTAACATACATTTTCTTCAGTCGTGTCTAACACAACGGCTTCAGTATCTAAATACTTATGCTCTAGAGACAATCTATGCAGTCCTGCTCTTTTAAACACTATAGCACTGGATGTAAGACAACAAACCATCTACCTGGGTTTGAGGTCTTAGGGTATTTAAAATTCTCTGCATCCAAATGGCTGGTAAAGACTTAAAACGTTTATACGTACTTAAGTAGGGATGTCCTGATCTACTTTTTTGGTACTGCGATCTGCTGCGATCCATTCAGTATTATATCTGCAGATTCCAAGGCCGGGTCTGAACTTTTAATAAATATTTAAATATACATACACATACACTTTTGCAGTATCTTCATTAGTATGTTTCTGCAAGTGCCTAATTAGATTCATTGTATTAAAATGACACTCTGTTGCTGCATCCTCTCAAATGGGTGGCACTGCAAACATCGCAGGTGGCTGAGTTACCAGTTTAAATCATTTCTCCGCGGCTGACAGTGTCATACAGTGTCGTTTCAGGCCACAGGCCTCAGGTTTACTGTAGCGTGTGATGGGAACATATAATCTGTACAACTGATGTACGCAAGAAATGAAATAGATCGGCTTTGGATCAGACTGTAGTAGACGATACCGATCAATTAAAAAATGCTTAGATTCGCCCTGTATCTGATCTTTGATATCTGCTTGGGACGTCAGTGTTTATGAGGATTAATATAAGTGCATGAATTTATAGTTACCAAATCACCCACTTGCTTCATGGGATAGATACCAGCCTCATCTTCACCTCACCCTGGGTGCTGTGTGGTTCAGCAGGTTGGAGTGCTTTGGTTGTGGTTGGAAGGTTACCAGTTCAGTTCCCAGTGCAGGTTATTTCACCATTAGGCCCTTGAGCAAGTACAGTGTCTGTTAAGTTATTGTAAATGTACTAACAGAATGAATGTTTGTCCCATATGTCCTGCTTCAGCTATTTGACATGAATGGGATCTTACCCAACATGTGACTCAGTTCGTTACTGGATACCTTGGCCTCATACATGTCACTGGTTGACTCGGCAGCAGACTGGACAAGGGTGACACTGTGGGCATCTGCCATGTCAGGAGGGTGGCCTGTAAGAACAGAGCTTGTGTCGACTCTGCTGTGTGGGGGGAGGGGGTCACGTCCTGGTGGTGGTGGTGGGCTCGACGTGGAGCTCGCTGACGCCGTGCGGCCTGACCTCCCCCCGCAGGGAGTTACCCTCGCTCCACTTCCTAGCTTCAAAAGCCAGTCTGTATCAGCCTTTTCCCAGCACCACATCCTCAGGAAGGCGGGTATGAAAAAAACTCAGGGTCGTCGTACAATGAGGGTGATGCGTCGTGCCCTTATTTGGTGAGGTGGGGGTCCCTGGACTAAGACCACGGCGACATCAGCTTCCCCCGATGACCAGGCTACAGTACAGATGGCAGAGATCCTCCGCGTAGGTCCCTCGATTCTGAGTTTTAAAGCGGACTTGAAGACATTGGTCCTACTAGGCAAATGGCTGCTGTGTTCGTACTCATGTTGAACGTTAGCTTGGGCGTTATGAAAGAGAATGCTTTCAGGGGCTTGGGGGCCTGTAAATACAGCGGTAAATTGAGAGAGCGTGTGTGCGTGCCGTGGTGGGACTTTGTAACTACCGCAAAGCTGGATTTCTAACTTAACCGGATAACTTGTCAGATTTAAGGTGCCCCACTTTAAACGGACTGTATGTTAACTTACGTTTAACCCAGACTACCTTAAATCCGAAGTGTCAGTAGTAAGATGGCAGTTTAAAGGAAGGAGTTAATGCAGGTTTAACACCCGTGTGGCTGAATGTGTCGTAATTCTCTGGTGTCAGGCCCAGCTCTTGCCCCCCCCCCCCTGGGATGAACATTACACCATAAAGGTTTTCAGTTGGCTTGCTAGTGTCATGTTTATAAATACTGGTGTACAGCTCAGTGTGTTGGGATCTGTGCCCATGAAAGTTCGCCCAGTCGCTCAGGACCAGTGACGTAACCCTCGAGAGCAATATTCCCCAATCCGGTCCTCAGGGACCCACAGCCGGTCCATGTTTTTGCTCCCTCCGACCTCCCTGCCAGACAGCCCACATTTTTGCTCCCTCCCAGCTCCAGGTAGGAGCAAAAATGTGGACTGGGTTGGGAAACACTGCTCCAGAGTGAACAAGCAGGAAATGGGTCCATTGAGCTGGCCTTGGCCATTGTTGGGGTCAGTAAAGGTGGTGTACTGGTGCATAACTCACTGGGTTTGGACTTGCGATTGGAAGGTTCCTGGTTCAAATCCTGTGATCGACAGATAGGAGTGATTTCAGCATTAGGCCCTTATCTCCTAATTGTTCCATGAACTGGCTGACTGCTCTCAATTGCACATCATTTTGGATAAAAGCATATGTTAAATAAATAAAATGTGAATGTTAGGTATCTGGGCCAATGGTTGTGGGTTCAAATCCCATGGCCAGCAGAGTGGCCATATTAACGTTGGGCCCATAAGCCCAACTAGCATTGCCTCTCTGTCCCTGTCTCCGGACAAGGAATGTCTGCTATACAAAATAAGCTTAAATATCATCAATAAAAGCTGACCCACCTCTGCAGAGCGTGTTCGCAGGGGACAGAGCCCGGGTGGCTGGAGTAGCCGCTTTGGGCCGGATGCTGCAGTTCACGGCGGGCGGCCGGGCCCTCTGAACGGCATGCGGTCCGATGGCCGTCGAGAAGAATTCCCAGCTTTTATGGTGCAGCCCTGTTAAAAACGCAGGCAGTGCCTCCACCAGCGCCACTGGGCTCTGATATTTATGGATTCCGCACAGCTGTGCCGCACAGCCATGCAGAACCTTGTAAACTACCCCGACCCACTGAAGATTAAACGTCAGTTAAAACCACTGGGTGTGAATTCAGTAATAAACTTTTAAAAAAGTTACTTCTTCCTTCTCTTCCTCCGTCACGGAGACACGGCGCATTTCTGTGGCGTGAAGCGTGGCCAGCAAATCTGGGCAAACCTACCCCCCCCCCCCCCCCCAAAACCGTTACCTCCTCTGACAGATCTTTGTGCCTAAACGTGACAACTTGCTCGCACACCTTGACATCCATCATCAACTTTAGCTTTTGTGAAACGGAACAGCCCGCCCCCACCCCACCACCACCACCACCCCAGAGAAGCGACCCAGCCTGTCTGATGTTTGGCCGCCACCCCAGCATCGCTTCCTGCAACCCCCCCCCCCCCCACACCCTTTTCAGTGGCAGCTCTCTGTTTCCTGTCACACATGCAAACGGTGTCATCAATATGGAAATATGGTTCCCCTAAAATTGGGTCACATCTTTAACAAGTAAACAAAGTCTCGAGACACTTCAGCCTAGACGGTTACAAAACAGAAGCTTTGTTTGTGTGTGTTTTAAATCACTGTAGGTTATGTTGTAGTGCTATGCTGTACAGAAATCTGATAAAACGACGTTTGTTTATAAATTAGCATAACTGGACAGAAACAGAGCTAGCGATAATCAGCACGTTTCAGATTTTTTCTGGACATCGCTCCTGTCCAGGCATTTTACTGAATTTCTGTAGGAGTTTGACCTACTTTGAGCTGAAGAAATGGCAGTCTCTTTAGGCAGGGGAACTTCTAATTCACCATCACTTAACATACCAATGTCGGTGCAGCGCCACGTTCGAGGGTACGAGGGGTTCCGGAAGTCTGAAGTCTGGTTCTTGACTTGGCCCAGTTGGCGGGACGGTTGTGTGGCCATCCATCTATCAGGGCGCTTGGCCCACATGAAGAGATCCCTCCTGACTGATGGCCTGTGATGGGGCCGGATTGGACAGAGGCTCCCTGTGATGTGGCCGGATTGGACAGAGGCTCCCTGTGATGTGGCCGGATTGGACAGAGGCTCCCTGTGATATTTTCAACAGCACGGTTTTCCATTGTTTATTAGCCTGGTCAATGACAGTCAGGTGGGGTGACCTCCCCCTCCCCCGCTGTCGGACATCTGCAGTCCGGTTCAGCCCCCCTCCAAAATCCGCCTGCACCCCCAGCCAGCCGCGGCAATCCTTTAAATATACCCCCTGCCTGGGTGGGGCGTCGTATTAAAATCTGTTTAATAGGCAGCAGGCTGAAGCTAATCCGGACGGGCGACCTCGAGCTCCCCGTCCATCGGTCACCCCTGGCGGGGGCTCGCTCAAACATGGCAGCGTTCCTCCTCGCCGCCGTCGGCCTTCTCGGCAAACCGACCGCGCGCCTTTGAAGTAAACTGTGGACTCGGGATTGTTTATGTTTTAACCCCGTCGTTTAAGCTAGACCCACAATTTTTCAAATGATGCATCCTGGGACCGGCGACAGAAGCGGGGGGGGGCCTGTCTCCCAGTTCCCAATGACCCATCTCTCCCAGTCTCTCCATCTGGTTCCCCTGCTCCCCACAAAGTGATCGTCTCTTGGTTAAGGAGAGGAGTAGCAAATCACTGCACCGCTTGGTGTGTTTATGTCCCAGGATGCTCCTCTTCACGGGCGACACTGCCCTGCCAATCACAACAGCATCGTCCGAGCTCCGGTCGCCATGGGCCGCGGTTTAGGGCAGGATCTGGGTCGCCCTGCCAGTAATAGCAGCTAAATAGACGCCTATTGGCTGCCCAGCTGATTATCGTCGAGGTTCAGGGGACGTGCATAAATTAAAGGAGAGAAATGGACCTTTTCTGGTATTTTCTGTGCCAGCGAGTGCCGGGCACCTGGCAGACGGGGCTGTGGAGCTGCAGCCGTGTGTGTAATGGTCTGCGACGTCCCTCCCCCCCCCCCTCGGTCATTACACTGTGTGGGGGGTGGGCATGGCACAGGTCATGTGCGGGGTAAGCTGCGGTCCATCTCTGTAGATGTGGGTGAGGCCCCTACTTATATCGGGAATACCCCCCAACGAGGGGGGGGGTCTCGATGTTTACCTCAGGGCCACATTATCAGCATGGTCCAGCTATCCAGAACAAAAGCTATGTCGGTTTGTTCCTGGGGGTTAGGAGAAGGTAGGAGAATAGTAACATCCATCCATCTGTTTAGCCATTCATCTCTCATCTACCCATCCATCCATTCATCCATCTCTCCGTCCGTTCATCCATCCATCCTTCCATCCATTTATAGGCCACACACGCATGCATGCACTCACAAACCATTAGCAATAAAAGGACAATATTTTCTGCTCGAACGTGTGTTGCAGACCGTCCACTCAGAACTGCGCCGGTCTCTCGCCTCACGTGTCATGTGACCTAAACGTAGCTGGCCAGCTCACACCGTCTTCACTGCGGCAGACAGGCTGCGAATTACCGGCTGAGTTTACTGAGCTGCAGTTTGAAAGGCCGTTACCGGGGTGATGCTAATGTAGAAGCTATTGAAGCTACATTTATAAAAATAAACGAGGAACTGTGATACCTGACTGGCTAAAATATGAGTCGATAATTATGTCACTGCAGAAAGTAAAAAATAGAGAAAAATGCCATTCTAATATGGGCTGAAATGAAATACCAGCATTTGGGGACAGGAAATCCTGGATTTTACAGTTTACAGTGAGTCGGGGAAGATCTTAAGAAATTTTTAGCCAACTGGGTTAGTTCAGTAAAAAATGTGACCTGGCATGCAGTCTATTCCCTAGCTGGAGGGCTGATGTTCACTGTTTTGTACTTGCCCTTTGTCTACATTACTCGCCTCAGGCGAGTGAACGAGCTAAAGTTGCGGCTCTGGTTTTGGGAGCTGATGCTCCTACCAGGAGGATGGGAGCAAAAGGGGGAAAAAAAACTGAAAACGCCAGTTTACATCCGTCACAGTGAGTGAAGGACAGGTAGAGTGAACCATGGTCATGTGACTCCAACCTGGTCATGTGACTCTCCTTCCCCAATCTGTCGATTAAATGGCGAGATTTATGGTACGTTAGGGTCCTGCACCTCCTCTTTTTGTGAGCAGTTGCATCACAGACAGGCAGCTGTGCTCAAAACAGGCCTCTGGTGATTCCCTCTCATATGAGTGATTTGCTCAAGTCAGGAATTAGAAGAACAGATGTATTAAGGTATAATGTTTTTCAGTGCTCTTTTGTGACTCTGGCCCATCAGCATTGTGTGATTCCTCACTAGCAATGTCCGCTCTGTCATGCTATCTGCTAATTATGGTTGTTGCTCATTGTAGGAAGTCCTCCTTCACTCAGGGCCAATTAAGTAAACCTCCAGATCCAGCAGGCGGGAAATGGGTCCGTCGAGCTGAACTGGGTTGTCGTTGACGTCACTGAAGGTGGCCATATGTTATGTAGCTCAGTGGGTTGGGGGTCTGTGTTCGTGTCTGCAAGACTATGGGTTCAAATTGCGTGGCCAGCAGAGCGGTATGTCACCGTTGGGCTCTTTTGAGCAAGGTCTGTAACTTGACTGTTGTAAGGGATGTTGGCTGACACTGCCAGAACTGGATTAGAGACCAGACCAGTGGGGGCAGTGCCCTGGAGCCTCGGGCTGGAGGTGAACAGGTATAAAGTTCAGGTCCAGAAATTAAAAATCCAGACCAAGATTTTGTTTCAACCAACCAGCTGAGGACTCGGTCACTGGGACTGTTTATACTCAACTGATTGGTTGGAACAAAACCTTGGTCTGGACCTGAACTTTCCAGCTCTGGAGGTTAAGCATGAGGGTCCCTGGCATATGCAGCACAAGCTGACCACCAGAACCCCTGGGGCCCTTTCCACATACAGTGAGAGTTAACCATTAGGCCTCCCAGTATCCAGACCCTGTACATATGTTCGCGATACCACTATGTTCCCCCAACGACCCACCCACCCGATGACATGGGGGGCTTCTAGAAGACAGGAGCCTCACAGGACCGTGATCAGACCATGAGCCCTGATCCATAATCCTCACCTTTGTATCTCTGTAGCCAAAAGTATCTGATATGTCGAGTGAAGTACCAGAGTTCTGCAAGTGAATCTTTGAAGAACCATGAAAGTATTAAGTTCTTAGTTCAAAGAGTATTGATGGGGTCGTTTCAATAAGAGTATTTTTGTTATCCCGCTGTATTTTTTTTTTCATTTTCTTTTTATTAGAACAATACTTTCTGTCTGACACATTTAAGGGAGACAGGAGACTACTGAGATGTCATTTTGGTGTTTTACTGAGTATTGTAAATGTACATGATTTTGTAATCAAAAATACCAAATTTATCTGTATGGAGATGACCTGGGTGACCTATCTATCATTGTCATTGTTTACTCCGTTTAGCTATAGACCATAATTCCATTCAGGCACCAGAGTCAGGAATCTCTAGGGTGAGGGAGAGTGAAATGCAAATCTAGTGACCGAACCCGTGATTGGACCCTCGTAGGACGAAAGTGTTGACGGGCAGGTGAACAATCACAGACACTCCTGTTTGGGCATTCTGTTTGCGTGCCGGCAGGCCGCTGGTAATCCAGGGGCGTGATGATTGATATGGCTTTGCTTACCTCTGGCTGTCATGTTCACAGTGATGTCTGCTTGTGCCCAATATCATTCTACGAGTTGACCATGTTTGGCAGGAATCAGAATCGCTTCAGAAACGTCAGATTAGAAACAAACCACTGTACATCTTACTACTGTGTGGAGCATCACTGCTGGCTGTTGGTCATGATGATCATAGCTGAAGATCAATGACTTCAGAATGGTGCTGACAGGCCACATTGTCCCAGATGTGCCTCATGTCATTGAAGCCAATGCTGTAAGCTCCTCAACTCACCTTAGCTGGCCCGAGAGAATAGCTCCGCTGCTGATAATGTGATACCAGGGGTCAGCTCTCTACACATGAGGGAACACATCCTAACTTTGGGCGCTCTGGCTTTGCATGCATTCCTACCCAGGAGCCAAAAATTAGAGTCACATCAAACTTGGATAATTTCGAGTTTTGTTGCCGCGGGGCATGCTGGGTAAACACATACGTGACTCTGGGATAGCCCTTTCATAACTATCAGGAAGGAAACCTCGCATCAGCTCTACGATAACATGCTGACACGCTTTGTTTCAGTTTGCCTTCGGGTCAAATACCTTGACATCCACCTGGTTCCCTTGTCCTAAGATTCAGAGCTATGTGCCAAAGCTGGTTCCAGCATCAAAGTGTCTGTGGTTCTGCTCTTTTCGAGCCCTGGAGTTTGACGCCTGTACGCCTGCGGTTCATCTCTGTTTATCGTGAACGCCGACATTGTCAACATGAGCCAAAACAAATACTTTTTGTGTATCCGATTTGCGACCGCAGACTCACACCGGCTCTGTCAGCGGGGGGGGGGTCAAAGGTCAGCTCTGTGCCACTGCATCTCAAAGGCTGTACTTCTCACCTGACCTGCTGGAGCTTCAGAGACCTTCATCGCTCCTGTCAGCATGGGGTCGCTTGTGTAACCTATCGGGGACACTTCTGTGTCGGGATACCAGCTTTTGGTGCAGAAGTGGAGACATGGGACATCACTGATTGGTAACTGTGCCCCACCACATGACTGAGAACCGATCACGGCTCCGTCTTTGTTCAGCGAAGTCCCGAGTTGCACACCTCTGTGTGTTTCCTGCCTGGAATGTCTTAGGATTTAAAGGAATCCTCCTCTGTTCCCAAAACTGGGGGTGGGTGTGCTGTTTGCGTGCCATAACCCCCGAAGGATCAAATTAAGGAGAAGTTCTTCTGTGTTTGTATATAACGTTTCACGCAAGCTCTTTCTCATTACAAACAACAGGGTACGCTATTCCAGACCGTTTAAAGACCTTTAGAAAAGGTTTTCATAACACTTTGTTGCATGTTTATTTTTTCTCGAGAGAGGAGAAATCTACATACGATTGACATCGCATTCAGACATCGCATTGAGAGTGTCCCCTGCCTGTTACCCTGTGTTTCCTGGGATTGGATCCAGAACCCCCCCCCCCGCCGACCCTGTATGGGATAAAAGGCTGGATAGTTGGATGGAAACCGTACAGCATGCTTGTTTAAGGGCCGTTGGGGGAAGCCGACGGTCTTCAGTGTCGTCCTCCGTTGGCGCGTTATGTGTAAACAAACAGAAGCCGCCAGCGATGTGTCCTGGGGTATTAGGCCAAGCCAGAGCGTGAAATGCATTGGCAGAGGCCACTGTGGCCATTCCCCTCCCAGAGCGGAACATTCTGGAACGTGCATTCGTGCATCACAAGGGGGATACAGAGGGGGTACGCGACTTTTAGGGCACGAGCAGGATTTTAGCCTCAAGCACATTTTCAGCCACTGATATCGATGATTTTCAAGCATGTTTGAGGTTGGTGGGGAAAAAGCTGATTGTGCATTTTTTCTTCTAGAAACTTCTGGTCAGGCGTTTGAGCCTTGTTTACATTGTGGTCTCCATGTAAACGGCAAGTGGTATGTCGCTGATTGACGCAAGATTCATGCAGCTGTGCAGCTGGACTGTTGTTTTCTGCTGCAGCTTCGGGGGAGGGGAGGGTGGGAGTAGTTGCATTGTTTTTCGTCTGTTAACCATTTGTGCTGAAGTTTTCCTTGGGACCATAACTTCAAAATCACAATGCACAGTGTTTACAGAAAACAGAAGACATCCTCCTGGGACCCTCTGGGCCCACCGTGTCTCTGTCAGAATCATGGACGGCTCTCGGCAACGTCAGCAGGGACATATTCTGGGGGTCTTTTCATTAAGTGATTTAACTCATTCCTCACTAAGGGCAGCTCTTGGTTACGCTGATGGGAATTGTAGTTTAAAAGAATGGTCCAGCTGCTGGGAACTGTAGTTTAAAAGAAATATCCTACAGGAAGTGGTTAGGTGCCATTATTATTGTTAACAGGACAGGACCTGAGCTGTGGTTTTCTTGCCCAGGTGTGAGCGATGTGTAGAGTTGGAAGTTTTTACTCGTTCTGAACACGTTGGGCCGACGACATCAGTTCGGTGTTACCGATGAAGAAGAGTCGCGCCAGCTTGGGGCACACGGCTGTACCTTGCCTGTCATGAAGGAGGGTCCAGATGGGGGGACGGAGAGGAATTCCTGTGGTATCTAATTGAGCTTTAATAGGAGGGTCGGCCTCCCTGAGGTGGTGGGACTGTCTGATTCATATTGCTGACCCCACCTCTTGTTTTTCTCCCCCCTTTCTCTCTCTCTCTCTCTCTCTCTCTCTGTCTCTCTCTCCGTTCCCCACTTTGCCTGCAGGTGGGGGCGGGAAGAGGAATGGCCGGAGCAAGAAATGGAAAGAGATGTTGAAGCTACCGCACATCAGCGAGTGTGAGGAGCTGAGAATGACCATTGGTGGGTAGGGGACCTGTGGGGGATGGGGGACGGGGGACGGGGGACAGGTCTGTCCAGTGCACGTCACAGACAACTAGTCCCTGATTGTGGCAAACCTCTCCTCCGATCTGAGATCAGCAGAGGGCCAGCAGTGATCAATACAGGCCTCTTTGTGTTTAGAGCTCTAAAGGCTGTACCTGAATCAGAGGTGAAAGGTCACGACCTCTCGCTGCATTTCCTCCTGGGGGAGGGGTCTCCGCTGGGCTAAAGTTACATTCACGCCACGAGCGGCGAGAGCATCAAAGCGACAGGAAGTCATTCATTCTCTATGGGAAGGTGCGTCAGCAGACGGCACGGAGCAGCGTGGTGCGTCACCGTTTGGCCGGTGAGAGTATCAAAGTGTAGTCGAAGCCGGGTCCACTTTATGGTCATGAGCTGTGACGCGGTTTGGAGGCAACCAATCGGAATGTAGAGATGCTAACATCAGATTAGTGCTGCTCTCAGGATTCAAACTGGTTTTTCATGTTTTAGGGAGAAAGTTGGGAAATACGGTGTCTAATGTCCAGACATGTCCTGTCTGAGGGTTTATACCCGGTGACATTATGTAAAACTGATCATCGCCATAGCGGGGTTCCCAGTTATTTATAACTTGTCCCTTTTTGCATAGACCAAGCTGTCTGAAATGATAGGTGTTCGAGGTGAGTTGGTGAAGTGTGTAATATATTTTTGTGAAGAAAGGATGGAAATCCCGTACGAATTTTGCCGCCATACCGTTGGTATCGTTACCGTTAGTGCAGGGTTATTCAAATCACGGTCCTCGAGGTCCGAGCACTGCTGGTTTTCCAGCCTTCCTTTACCTGTCAGTCAGGTGTGAAGCCTCTGACCAATCAGAATCAGTAATTATTAAACTAACTACCTGCGAGAACTGAAAACAAGGCCTGGATTTGGAACCGAGGTCCAGATTTGAAGAGCCCTGCGTTAGTGTTTGTCAATGTTCATGGACAAGTGATACCATATCGGCAGTCGGCGCAAAGATAAGCTATACATTCGTTTGCTTTGCGACTCCTTTAAAAAGTTTTCAAGACGCAATGTGACCCCATTCTGAACAACCTTGTCGGAGAGCGTCGGATAGCGTCAGAGAGCGTTGGAGAGCGTCAGAGAGCGTCCCCAACCTTTGCTAGAATTATGGGCAGGTCGGCCAGAGCGATCGCTAATGCTCTCACCGCCCGCGGTGTGAACGTACAGTAAGGCTCCACTTAATATGTTTTATAGGCGATAAATTATTGACTTTTTTTTCTTTTACGGCTGGTGTCCTCAGATGCCCTCGCTTAGATTCTGTGACTCTCCCAGACGGAGCTGCTTAAGTTACTCTTACGTTGCTGCGCTGCTCATTATTTTCTAAAAGCATTTTACCGAAATGCTACTGAGTCTTCTGCAAGGGTGGGGGGCAGCATACAAGAGAACACAATGGATTTGATGTGGTTTAAGGCATGCCTGGCATATCGATGCTTCTGATGACCTGCAGGGAGATTCTTTCCGGACCGGTCCACCTTGCCTCCTTCGGGGGGGGGGCAGCTAAGCTGACCTGGGTTGTCCTCTGTGACCCTCTTTGGGGGCGGGGGGTCTCCTGGCACTGGGTGGCCCTATTCACCCCTTGCAGCTGTGCCCGTGCCGACTGTGTCAGCAGAGACCAGATGTTGCCGCGATTAAACCGTTGATCTGCCGCATTCCTCCTACTACTGGCGAAGAAAATCCAAATTACCGTAACTACAAATGACAGAAGGGTGCCCCACCAATCAGGTCGCAGAATGAGGACTGAGTATCATAGATGGGCTGCGAGTCCTGCATTAAACAAGGCTGCGATCTTCCACGTTTGGACAGGATCGCCTCCCCCTTCAAAACAGGAACAACTGATTTTTCTGTTCTGCTTTCTAACCCTAACCGTTTCCACAAAGTCAGTTTAGCTTAAGCTTTTGATTTCATTAGCCGGAGGGAGGTAGTTTTTGTAATCGATGGTCGCTCACAGACAGGTACCAAGGGCTGCATAGGGACGATTCTAGGACTTTTTTTTAAGTTGGGGGTCATAACGGGGACCAACCTTATCATTAACCAATGATATGTTTTGAATCTGCGAGTGACAGGGGTGGGGGCACTCTGGGTGCCAATCAGCTTTCAGCCGGGGCCGGTGCCCCTGTAGCCCCGCCCATGTATATGCTTCTCTGGAGACCTGTTGTCACCTGACCCCTCGGATGTGGCACAGCTTTGTCCCAGTAGCTGGTTGATTGACAGATCTCGTGCCCCCCCCCCCCCCCCCGCCCACCCGCTTCACCCCTCTGATTACTCCATCTCTTTGCTCAGAACAGGACCCCGTCGGGCGATGCCATTGCGGGCACGAGATCGCCACTCTGTCACCCACGTCCCGGACGGCCAGCTGATTTACCTTCGTTGCCGGTGTGCCTATACAGGCCCTTTGAAGCATATCTCCACCTACCCCTGGGGGACGGTTTTCCTTACCCCATGATGTTTGGTACATGCCATAAGATCCGGGACGTTTTTTTCCAAAGTGGGGGTGGCGGCAGAAGAGGGGGCGTAATTCATACAGGATGGCCAACCTTATCATTTGCATTGAAATGTTTTGACTCGGTGAGTGACAGGGGAAGGTGCACTCTGGGGACCAATCAGCTTTCAGCTGGGTGCAGTGACACCGTGGCCCCGCCCCTGATGAGAATCTGCTTTTACTGACCTCAGTAGTTTATTTTCCCCCAAACCGAGCGCACAAATGTTTCTGGAAAGAATAAATTTAAGCGTACAAGACCCATCAGACAATGTAGTCTCCCATCACGGCATGAAAGTGCCCCAACTCACCCGCTACTTGCCGTACTCGCCCCGTGGCTGGTTTGAGAACGTTTCCTAGAACCGGAGGCACAGGACGTTACCAGCAGGGTGGATGCCAGCCGCTGGCGCTGTGCCTCCCTTCAGGAGCTCCTCGGGCTCCGTTCCTCTCGAGAACGCTGGGGTGGGGAGGGTCAAAAAGGAAAAGCTGTCCAGGGAAATCTCGGCAGGAAACCATCTCGGAAATGATGTTTCTCTTGGAGTGCGCCACTTGGCTCCGGGTGCGAGGCCGTGCGAGGCCGTGCGAGGCCGCTGTCACGCATGTCGCTCCTCCAGAATTCCAGGGGGCGCCCTCGTTCGGGAACAGGAAGGGTCTTTGTCCGGACCTGCACATCTTAGGTGGGTTGGGGGCAGGGGGAGGGTTCCACACAGGGATCTCACAGTGCGATCCACATTCTGGCACCAGAACCTTGGCCCCCCCGTCTGGAGGACAGTCTGTACCTGTTATTATTTTCTTAAGGTGCTTGTGAGGGTTTGCCTGCTACTTTGGAGGATTAATTTTTGTTTTTATGCAATGGGGGGATCGGCGGGGGGGGGGGACCTACTTTTGGAACGTCATAGTTCATGTCACATCTTCTATCTGCATCCATCTGGAAATGGAAAAGTTGGGGTAGGTTTCAAAATAAAGTTTACTTCCCCCCTATCATAGATGCTTTCAGTTTCAGCTTACCCCCCCCAGACAGTTAGTAATAAACAGGAATTATTGCTATGTTGTGAGCAAGTTGGGATTTTTATTTCGTTCAGGCTGAGCTTTAAGGCCTGGAATGACAATTATGAGGGTTTTAGTGCCCCTGATGGGTCGAACTTGCTGGGATTTATACTCGTGTGTTTAAGTCCTGAAGTTAAAGGCCCGACACACATGTATGTGCTTCACATCGCAAGCAGCGATCTGCGGCAGGAATTCTGCAGTTTCCTTCCCAGTCCTCATGGGTGGGACTGGTTGGTACGCAGATAAGTTGTTTACCCACTGCCTGTTTTTGGGAATCTGGCAGAAATCTTCACTCCGGTTCTGTCAACAAACACTTTATTTAAAACACAAATCCTGTGTTGGTCACTGTGACATTATGCTCTTCTGAGCAGTGAATTTGTTTTAATGTCAATTTTTGGATCCACGGATAAGCTAAAGAACAGGGATGGATGGATGAATAGATTTATTGAAGAGCTTTTCAGGTTCTGTTCTACTCAGATTTGTTGTTGCATTTTGACAGACTCTGAGGATTATCTAGCCTTGAGCCTCAAGGCCTCTAGATCTTGAAGGGTTATGTGTTCCAGGGAAAACTGCTCAGAAGTTCGTCGCCCCATATGGGTCGAGCAGCGTGTGGGTGCTTAATGGGCTGGCACAGTCATGGCCCAGAAGCGCCCAGTCTGGAGAAGCCATCTCCTAGCTTTGGAGACGATGCTTCTAAATCAAAAAGCAACGTCATTGAAGTTCGGAAAGTCTGGCCATTCATAACGTGGTCATGTGTTGCAGGTTGACTCTTGTGGTCTCTGAGAAGCTTAGCGAGAGCCTCATTTAGACCTTGTAATAGCTGTGACCTCGTTTATGGTGTCTGATGCGAGCTGCGCTCGTCATACGGGCTGTTTGTGACACAGGGCCTGGCCACCGCCTCGGTCACCTCTCGACGGGATGCTGGTAGCCCTGCGTCTCCAGAAATGTGTGCTATCGCTCAGGTATCCCGTTTTGTATTCTCCGCATTTTTTAATTCAGATGCCCACGTTCCTCGAGCTTTGCAGTTTTTTTTTTTTAATTTAGCTAAGGAAGAAGCGTAAAGTAATCGTTGCAGAGATCCCAGTATGGCGCCCCTTACTGGCCAGGAACTGAATTGCAGTTGTGGTGGGGGGGCTTTGCTGTGATGACTGGGGCGAGAATGTCATCTGTCGCCTCTTTTTCTATTTTTTTTTTCTTCCCCACCTTCTGGCCACACCCGAGGGTGCGATCGCGTCACGGACAACGACGTCACAACCTGCTGTCCTTCCTGGCCTCCGGCCCTTCCCTCCATTTCCGGCCTGCCCCCCCCCCCCACCCAGGATTGAGACCGAGGTCACGTCACACCTGTTCCCCGCTCTACTGTTGCCCCCTCCCCCCAGATTCCGTTATATAAGCTTTGTATAAGGAGGGGTAATTCTCAGAAGTAGTCACGCACTGCAGTTATGCAGCTATTAAGCTAAAATATTTATACCATAATGTGCTTAGATGGGCTATTATTGCGTCCCTGACGTGATGAAGCCTGGCGTGGCCCCAGCTCTGGTGATATCACCCCTAATCCACTCTCCGCTACAACCTCAGACGCATTCGCGGCTATATATAAATATAGATAATTTTTGTCTCTGGAATGCTGGCATTTTCCATTACAGGAGCCTGTTTAAAAGGTAACTGTAGCGCCTTCCTCTGGGTGGCGTTACAAGGTCCTCCTTGTGGTAATGGTCGTCTCGTTCACAACCACCTAATAGCGTCACCATCCCTCTTAACGTGAAATTTTCGCTAAAGCTCAACGAAAGGATTAATTTCCTTAATTTAATAATGGTGGGCATTGGGCGTTTGCCGCTATACGTTGTCAGAAGGGGCAGACGTATTTCTGAGGGTGATGGATCCCTCGTTAATGAATGAACAGTCCTGAGATGAACTGATCGATATTAATAGTCTGGGGCTATAAGAAAATCATCTGCCTCGGCCAATCTATACTCCCTCCTGGCAAAAGACCACCAAGATCAGTACCTCACAATCAAGCTCATTACCGTGGCTCATGGGACACCCACACTAATTCACCCATTTGTACGTGCAGGTTCTGTTTGGCCAGATTGTTTGTTTCATTCTCTGTTGTTTTGTTTTAATTTCTCTTTTGCGCAGCTTTTATCTTTTATCCCTCAAATTCGTCATTATCATACACTTGTTTAGTGTTATTTTTTTAATGTTGTTTATTCTTGTTTATTCTTGTAGCTGCATGCCGTGGTGAATTCCTTGTACAAGCGCGCGTGCTTTCCGCTAACAGATCTGAATCAGATTCCGGTATCTTCTGGCTGGTAGTTCTGTTCCTCTCCTCCTTGGTAGGTTTACAGTGCCAGAGCGATTCTGGTGCCCCAATTAATAGGTCAGCTTCTCCGCTGAGCCTCCACAAGGCAGGTGGTGTTCACTGGCCTCTTTGAAAGCCGGTAGACTTGTCCACCAAGACCGAGGGGGCGATTGTTAAACTTGTTCGGTTCGGTTTCTGGTCGGCAAGACTCAAGATTCTTCGTTGACTGTGTTCAGCGAGCGAGTTGGAAAGCATGCTAGTTTGGCCACACCCAATACAAGCGATGACAGCGTACAAACAAACGAGGCAGACGATTAGGCGTGCGACGACACGGTAAATACTGGTAACTTTTAAGTACATCGCCATTCCAGTACAGTGCAGAGTGCAGTAAAATTGCATTATCATCAAACTTAGCTGTTCATGACATGGGCAGCTTAGAAGGACAATCTATTCTTGAATCTGGTGGATGGGGTTTTAATGCTGTGAATCCTCCTGTCAAACTCCAGGTATGAGAAAAGCAATGCAGTTTTGGCGAGGGGGGGTGCGGCTGAATGGGTTAGGCCCATATGCCAGCAAACAGAAGGTTGCCAGTTCAAATCTCATGGTTGACAGTGACATCACTCTTTGATTCCTTGAGAAAGGCCCTTGAAGTACAAGTGTACCAGGGATTATCTGACACTGGCTGAGTTTCAGGGGGAATAACATCTAGCAATAAATGCATCTGCTAAATAAATAAAATGTATTTGTGTTAGGAGTGGGGGGGTCTCCTACCATTGTTAATTTCCCACAAAGCTTTGGCGTCTTGGAAAGTCAGACAATAGTTTAGGTTTTGGCAGAGTGCTCCCTGGGAATTCTTTTGAGCCGTCGGCTGCTGGATGAAGCCCACATGTCCGAAATCAAACAAGTAAAACCACCATTCCGTCACTTACCGATCCAAAATAAGTGTTATTTGTTAAGACGATAAGCACAAGGAACAATGTTTGAGGTTAACAAAATTGCCGAGTTTCCTGTTTAATAAGCTGGGATTGCACTATTAAAATAGTCACTCAACAAATTTTGTAGTTTTTTTACCGTTTCACTGGCAGAACGCGGTGAAATGAGTTTTATTTTTGCTCATTTATTCATTTAATGGTTCATTTAATGTTCGTGTTATTGTTGATTAAATGTCTATTATTCTGTTCAGTGTGTAGTAGTACATTAGTAATATAAGGACTAGGACTTTTTTGCATTTTAAATTTGATTTTGGAAAAAAAACATTACACTTTTGTAGAAAGCTCAGTTAATATATTGATTCCCTTAAAAATGTTTGCTACAGTATGTACCTAATGGAATAGTCCAGCTTGTATCTCTCTCAGACAGGGACCACCCTGATAGGTCTCTCTCAGACAGGGACCACCCTGATAGGTCTCTCTCTCAGACAGGGATTACCCTGATAGGTCTCTCTCTCAGACAGGGATTACCCTGACACGTCTCTCTGTCTCAGACAGGGACTACCCTGATAGGTCTCTTTCTCAGACAGGGATTACCCTGACACGTCTCTCTGTCTCAGACAGGGACTACCCTGATAGGTCTCTCTCAGACAGGGATTACCCTGACACGTCTCTCTGTCTCAGACAGGGATTACCCTGATAGGTCTCTCTCTCAGACAGGGATTACCCTGATAGGTCTCTCTCTCAGACAGGGATTACCCTGATAGGTCTCTCTCAGACAGGGACCACCCTGATAGGTCTCTCTCAGACAGGGATTACCCTGACACGTCTCTGTCTCAGACAGGGACTACCTGATATGTTTCTCTCTCAGAGATGGACTGCCGTGATACCTCTCTCTCTCGCTCTCACTCTCTCAGAAAGGGAGTACCCTCCCATGTCTCTCTCTCTCAGACAAGGACCACCCTGATAGGTCTCTCTCTCAGACAGGGACTACCCTGACAGATTTTTTTTCTCAGAAAGAGACTGCCTTGATATGTCTCACTCACTCACTAACATCTCTCTTTCTCTCTCTCTCTCTCTCTCTCTCTCCCCCCCTCAGAAAGGGACTACTCCAGCCTGTGTGAGAGGCAGCCTATCGGACGCCTGCTATTCCGTCAGTTCTGCGACACGCGGCCGGAGCTGAAGCGCTGCATCGAGTTCCTGGATGCTGTGGTCAGTTCTTTTCCATTGGCTCTGGTGGGCCATTTCCTGTGCTGAGATCTGTGGGGGGTGGGGGATGGAGATGTGGGTGGGGGGGGGGGGTGCTCTCTGCCCTCCCTTGCCCCTCATGCTAAGACTGGGATCATTCCGTAAGGCTCGGCCCACATAAACGCCCAGTTTGGCCTGCAGCGTGGGGCAGGATCATGAGGTGGACTGGCCTACGGTCTGGTACACAAACGCACGTGGCCTTGATCCTGGGGCTTGGCGCTGGGGCAGCTGGTCTAGCAACCCAGCTGTAAAACACTATTTTGTCATGAAAATTATGCAAAAGCCCAGCTACCACCAGGAATTCCTGCTCAACAATGTAGTCCACAATTAGCGAGCCGCACGTCAGGTATTAAGCCTTATAGATGTTGATTTGTACGCGTTCCCCTCATGCTTAGCTGCTGGCTGGGGGGGTTTCTCTGGGGAGGGGGATGCTGTCCCGCCCAATTGTGTATTTCCTGGCTGGGCTTGGGTCGACTTCCCCGCGTCCAGCCCGCTACGTCTGGGTCTCGCCATTGTTATCATCCCCCTGTGAATTTGCTGGACCATATTCATCAGACTGTAACATCTCCACACCGTTCTTCTCCCTGCTCCGCCTCTGGCTCCTCCTTCCTCTTGTGTCTTTTAAATTCCTCTTCGTTTTACGTTATCTGTCCCCCACGCTGACGTTTTTCCCAGCTCACCTTCCTCCCCCTGGCCGCTGCTCCTACAGACACTTCGCAAGACCTGCTCAGCTCTGGGGAGGGGGGACTTGGGGGGGGGGCGCACTGACGCACCGGAGGCAGGGGGCGCCAGAGAGCACAGGAAAACGGGGGGACCTGCACCCCCCCTCGATGCCTCTCTGCCCTCTGCTAGGGGTCTGGCTGGACGGGGACGTCCAGCAAGAGGATGGGGGGCGTTTTCAGGGGCACTAACGCAGAGATTCTGCCCCCTACAGGCTGAGTATGAGCTGGCACCGGATGAGAAGAGGAGAGACTGTGGCTTGAATGTCTTAGACACGTACTTCAATAACGGGGTAAATATTCAAGCAAGGTGTACCCCCCCCCTCCCCCCTCCCCCCACCCCGACCGTGACACCCAGTATTATTTATACAGCCAACCACGCTGTAGTAAGCTTACTCTCATATATATATTTTTTGTACCACTTAGGTCAACTTAAAGCGTGTCGACCGCGGTGTTTGAACGCTGAGGAAATTAGTTCACTAGGTCTGCCCATGTATCGGGGGGGGGGTCGTGCTGACCTGAAACGCTGGCCTCCTTCAACTTCCAGGTCTCCTGCCAGCTGTGTGTCATAATAGGATTAATTAGCTCCTTTGTTTGTCTTCCCGTTTTGTGCTTTTTTTTTTTTTTTTAAAGTCTGCAGCACATTTACCAGAAATACCTCAGGAAGTCGTAGCAGAGTGCAGAGAGAAACTGGAGAGGAGTCCCTGTAAGGAGCTGTTCAAGGAGTGTGCCAGGTAAGCCTGTCGGCCCTCTAGTACCCCCCTAGGGGAACCCCGCTGTCCCTCCTTTTCCCCCCCTTAGGTCCCCCCACAGTCTTGTCGCCCTGCATGCAATCAATTATACACATAAACATCCGAATTGGCCTTGCTAAATTCTCCAAGCTCAACGGCGGGGCTCAGCCCTGGGGCCCTGCTCCTGCCCGTGGCTCGTGAACCGGTCTCTGTGCTCCTGTGTGTGATGTGTCAAGGTAGGAAGACCGGTGTGGCCACTAGGGGGCGCCACAGCAAGGATTGTAGACCCTCCTTTAACATTACTGACCTTTGGTTGCAGGTGCCAAAGCAGAGGCTTTGATCTTGGCCCTGGCGCTGTGCCACGTTGAGGGGTTCACCCTGCATTTGTGTGGCGGGTTAGGGGGTCAGTGACCCCCCCACCCCACCCTTCGGCCCCTAAACTGACACAGAAAAGCCTGAAGTAACATTGCCGGTCCCCCTCCCCATCTCCTGCCACTATATTCCAGCCAGGGTGAACAATGGTGTCCATTGAGCTTCCCCCCCCTCTGAAGGAACAGATGTAATACCCCCCCCCCCCCAACCACCCAAAGAAGCAAAAAGTTATAAGGGGTTTTATGAATGGAGTTTGGGGGTGAGTCTGTGCCCCCCCCCCCCCCCGGCTAGCTGAGTCTGCTGCCGTCTGTGAGGAGTGAGGCGAATGGGGGGGGGGGGGGGTGTATAGTTATGACTGAGTCCATTCACCTTGCTGCAGGTCAGTTGTGCTTAAATTAACGAGTGACGTCGGCGGAATCGGCCGTCGGATGTCTGAGGGGGTTTACCTGAACTGGCTCAGTCGTGGGGGGTGGGAACAGTCAAAGCTGTCATTTGTGGTGGGATGGGGGGGGGGTCATGGCTACAGTGACGTTTTTTCTTTTTTTTAAGCTACACACTTCGTGAGCCAATGAAAATGGTGCTGTAGCCCACCTTGGGTCGTGACCCCACCCCGTTCAGAAACCCGGGTCCGTGGCCGCCTTCAGGTGTTCCCGCACCATTACCGCGCCCGCACCATCTCCACTGGTCACGCTGTTCCCATCTTAAAGCCAGAAACAAGTTCCAACAGGCAATACCCAGCCCTCCCAGAACCTTTGGGAGAAAGTCTATCGGAGAACATGCCGGCGCCGCAGTTCGGTCCTGGGGGAGCCTGTGGCTGTAGCCGCGCCTGGTTTAGATCGCCGGAGAGAGACAGATTTCTGCGACATCCCCGTCGGACTTCCACTCCCTGCGGTTGCCGTGAGAGATCAGAGCCACTTTGATGCCCGCTGGCCGAATCGTGTCCCTTCGTGTCTCTGCTGCGACAGAAGCGGCATTGTAGCAACCCAGAGCCGACACTGTGTCCCCAGGCTAACCTGCTTTTGGGGGGGGGGGGGTGGTAGTCTGGGGCCCCCACCAGCAGCCCCCTGTACCCCCAGACCATGCCGACTGCACCCCCCCGAACTGGGCTCACCTGACTCATCCAAAAGAATGAATCGATAGAATGATGGGGGGCAGGGGGGGGCGGGGGGTGCCAGAACGGAACGCGCCCCCCCATGCATGTCCCACATCTTCCAGCGCTCCGGAAAACATTCGTCCCTGCGGGCCTCGATTATACACGCATTCATGAAATATTTAACGAGCTCCGTAAGCGAGATTGCAGATGGTCCGGCTGACGTGGAGAGAAGCTCTCTGGCCGCCTTCGCTGCCCTAGGCACTCACGGTCAGTCGGGCCGATATTATTCAGACCGAGGCCATTAATTGTGTTTTTTTATTTCTGGGGTGGGACATTTTAGCCATAAACATCATCAGACCTCATTAACGTACTCTCTGCGGCATGCTCCTCACAAATGGGTTGGGCGGCGGTGGTCCTGTGGGGGTTTTCCATGGTTCACTAAGGCCCCGACCCCCCCCCCCCCCAGAGAAATCTTATGGTCAGTAAGACATTAAGCTGCATTCATTGATTGCCTGAGATGGGACTTCCGATTTCCCTACACTGCTTAAGAGCGCCATATGCATCCATTAAAGTGTTACGAGACGTGGCTCGCATCACTCGATACGTAGGAAACGCCAACATCACATGGCTGGAGGGCGGGCTGGGCCCAGCCAACCAGAGGCGAGCGTCCAGGTGTCAGCTTAACCTGCCGGCCAATGAGGCGTGGCCCACGTTATTTTTGTCTGTTAGGTCCCACGAAGGCTTACGTCCGTCTCAGTGTGTTATGGGAACAGGACGTGTCTTAGGGAAGCTTCTGGCTGACGAGGACTAGTTGGGGGGGGGGGGGCTGGGCATGTGTGCTAGGGCCGTACACCCCCATGACAGGCTCCGCACACCTGGGTCGCCGCTCAGAGCACAGTGTGCGTCATTCAGGCATGGAGATGGCACCCCCCTGGTGGCGGAGTGGCACTTTCCAGCCGGGACGGAACTACGTCATTCCCCCCCCCCCCCCGCACCCGTCTTAGCTTCTTCATTTGTTTTTTCTTCCATCTCACAAAAGACGTATTGTTTAGTCCGCCCCCCCCCCCCCCCCCGTCTGGGTGGGCCACCCCGTTACCACAGCGAGGTCTGGACGACCCCCCTACCCCCGTGTTTAGATTCTGCCATTGTTCCGTGGCCCGCTGCCCCCAGCAGGCGGGGAGGCCCGGTACCATAGGCGGCGCGTCCACGGCGGGGCCCGGCGGCCCCCGTGCCAGATGGCGCTCTGACGCGCCCTTTCGTTGCCTGTTGCTTTTGACGTCAGCCCCGAACATCAAAGCGCGGGGGGTGTCGTAAACGGCGAGCTCGCCCCTGAAAGATCCGCCTGTGAAGTACCTGCCAACAGCCCCCCCACCACCCTCCCCCGCTGGCAGGCGGGTAAAACGTGCGGCATTCTGTGCTTGTGCCCGGAGCCTGGCAGTCGCACCTCTCCCGCTGGCCTGTAGGGGGCGCCATGACCGGACGTTCAGCGACAGCCTTCATGGGGTGCCCGTGCGTGTGAGGCCCGGTCCGAATTCCAGCTTAAGTGGTTCTGTTCCGTTTTTCCATTCCTGCCATTTGTTTTGCATGGCTGACTGCAGGCAAACCTGTTTCTGATTAAGGCTCCTTTAAACTGCACCGGCTTATTATCCTGAAGTTGAGGAGGGGGGGGGGGGGTGCAGTGTTTGAGACGTCCCACCTGTTGAAGCAGGAAACAGGGGGGGGGGGGATGGAGCCCCCAGCATTGACATGGACCTGCTGCACCTCCCCCGCTCCCCGAAATAACTGGACTGGGTCCTGCCCCCCCCGTGTCGACAACCCGGCTCAGGGGATTCAACCACATCCCTAAAAGATTGGCGGAGCCTCGCACCTTGTTCCGGCCCTTGGGTCGCGTTTACAGACACGGGGCTGGAGCCCTTTGTGGCTGCTGCCGGTTGTTTGCAGTCCCAAACGGGCCGGGAGGTCGCCGTGACGAAACCCGTCTGTGTCAGGAACCCCCCCGGTCATTGGCCCCCTCTCACGGGCCTGGGTCTCATCAGGGGAGGGGGGAGTTGGGCGCCGGCATATGGGATGGCCCAGTTCAGCTGGATGCCATCGGGGGTGATCCGGTCCATACAGACACCTTCCTGCTATTGTTTGTTACTCTAGTCACCTTCGTATGTTTTCGCTCGAATAGGTGCATGACCCCTTTTGATATGGTCCAGATGTGCGCCGGTCCTGCTCGGTGGGGGCGGAGGCGGGGCCACTGTCCGGCAACAGCCCCTCCCTCCTGACGGTCAGAAATGCACCCCTCCTTAGCTGGCTGCGATTTGGGGCCGTCGGCTTTGTTTTATCCTGTTGGGGGGTGGGGGGGCGTTTATTTTGGAATGGAGCGGTTGAGGTTATCACAGGGCAGGCAGGGAGGCTGAGGAGTACCAGGTACCGCGCTACACGACTCCGCGGCGCCGGCGTGCGGCTTTCCCCGCCCCTCCCCGCCCGTGAGAGCGTCCTCCTGTTTTCTCTCCCGTCCGCTAACTCGGTCCCCCCCTCCCTGTTTTATTTTCTCTCCCCCCTCTCACAGGATCGTCCGCGAGTATCTGAGTGGGGCCCCGTTCACCGCCTACCAAGAAACTATGTACTTCTCTCGGTTTCTGCAGTGGAAGTGGCTGGAAAGGTGGGCGTGGCCGTCTCTGGCCAATCACAGCCGCGCGTTAGGGCCTTCAGGTTACATAATCAAACGTAACAGAAAGTCCATTGTTGATCTACTTACAAAGAATTATCCATCCATCCATTAATTTTCTGTAACCGCTTGTCCTGCGCCTGGAGTCTATCCCGGAGGCTACAGAAGCACAAATTATATAGATCTGTATGGTGGCTTTTATAGGCAATAATATACAGTAAATTGAAATGACTTATGGGTAAAAAAACAGCTATATCTGCTATGTATCTGTGGAACAACAGTAGCAAACATTATGAATTACCGGAATTAATGAAAGACTTTATCATCCATTTACACACATTGCCTGTTAAAGTGAATTCAAACATGCACCAGGGGGCCAATTAATGTTTTTTTTTCCCCTCTCCTCTGCGACCCGTAGTAATTGAATCGTTTATTTTGCAGGCAACCCGTAACCAAAAATACCTTCAGACATTACAGAGTGCTAGGAAAGGGTGGCTTTGGCGAGGTAAGTCACTGCCTGCTCCCGGCAGCTCTCTGCCGGCGCGATATCACCCGATTTCCCGCATTTAGTGTGCATCCGTGCGGCTCCCCCCTGCGCCCCCCCCCCCCCCCCCCCAGTGCCCTGACGCCGGGTCGTGCCGTCCGCAGGTCTGTGCCTGCCAGGTACGAGCCACGGGCAAGATGTACGCCTGCAAAAAGCTGGAGAAGAAGAGGGTGAAGAAGCGGAAAGGGGAAGCCATGGCACTGAATGAGAAGCGTATTTTAGAGAAAGTCAACAGCAGCTTTGTGGTAAGTTGCCCTTTGTGTTCGTCACCACCTGGGTGCGTGGGCTCGTCCTGTGCCCCCCTCCCACTCTGCCCAACGACAGTGGAGGTACTGGGCTTCCTGGGACAGTACGGCATCGTACCCCGGTCTGGGAACTACAGACGGGGTAGACCCTGCTACCAAAAGCTACCAAAAGCTACCGAAAGCTACCGAAAGCTACCGAAAGGTCTCAGAGTTACTTGCCAACTGTTGCCAGATCCAAGGCCGACTTGCTGTTAAAATCCCGCCTGCTTTGGTATTTACAGTCAGCAGGCCTGGCAAACTTTTCCTGCAGGTCTGTGCTTCTCCAGACGAGGAGAGCGACAGGCGTGTTTACGAGCCGCTCCAGCACCAGCCTCGCTCGTGTTAACGTTGTAATTAACGTTGTAGTTACGCTGTTTGAAAGGCTGTCATCATATGTCTCACTCCACCCCCCCCACACCTCCTGTCCGTTATTTATGCAGTTTGGCAGGAGGTCACCACTTACACCTGTCCCCCCCCCCCCCCCCCCCGAGCGTGGAATGAGCTTCCGGCAGCTTTTGAGGGACACTCCCCCGCAGGAATACGCTGTGTCTTCACGCCCCCCCCCCCCCCCCCCCCCCATCAGACCGCCTGTTGCTTGTGCGCCTGCTCCACCCCCCCAACCTGCACGCCCCGGCTCCCCTTTGGGCACCACCTTGCCTTTGGCGGGGGCTCTGTTGCCTAGCGACCCTGACCAAACACTAACAACAGAAGGCAAGCTCTCTGAAGCAAACCCGCAGGTCGCCCCCCCCCCCCCCCCATCCTGCTTGCCCCGCCACCTCTCCTGTTGCAAGACTTCACCTTGAATTATGGAATTATGAAGTGTCTGGGGCTACAGCGCCTCCTGTTGGTGGGGTTTTTCCTAAACTGTACTTGCTGCAGAGACATAAGAACATGTCTCATTAATGTTAGCTCTTATGTGAGGTGTTCAGAAGTGGACATTCCAGGTCCAGAAAGTAAAAATCCAGACCAGGTTTTTGTTCCAACCATCCAGTTGAGTACTCTATGACTCTTCATACCCAGCTGGTTGGTTGAAACAAAATCTCGGTCTGGATTTTTACTTTCTGGACCTGGAATGCACACCTCCGCAGGTTATACGGTTCTGCTGTGCTTTCTGCTGTGTTTGGACGGGCCGGTTTAACGGCACGCAGCTCTACCGGCAGCCGTCTTCCAGCAGCCGTCTGCCTGACTCTCTTTCCTCTATTAATAACGGGCCAGTGTTTCAGCACGGAACGCTCCGGAACATAGTCTTCCCTCCTTTTTTGTAGTGGTCCCCATCGGGGTCTCATTCGGGGAGGGGGGCAGTCACACACTGCTCTCTGCACCCCTGCCCGGGGGTCAGAGCGGTGGATACTCCCCATGTCTGAAACGGGTGGGGTCAGGTGTGTTGATGAGCTGCCCCCTGGGCTGACGCCAAGGCCTGGTGAAGCGGCCCCCCCTTTAAAGGACACTTAGGCTACGCGTGATAGACGTCCTTGAGTCCTGGGTGACCCTGTAGCATCTTGCCGAGGAGGACACCGGGCCACGTGCCGCACACACACACCCCCCCCCCCGGGCGCCGCGAAAGCCAAAACCAAAACCATAATATCTGGCTAACAATCCCGCCTTACGGGCATGCAAAGCCGTCAGTCGCTGACATGTGTGTGCGTGTGAGCACGTGTTTGTTTGTATCAACTGCTCTCCCTGGGTCTTTTATTTTTTTCATATGATCTTCCTACCCCCAGTAGCACTCTGGAGATCTCCCACAGCTCATTGGGAGGTGGAGTTCCCACCCAGAGCCCCAGACGTGGTTCTTCGGTCTCGGACGCCTTGTGTATATTCCTCCCCATCCGGACTGTTTAGGCCGGACATACCCTGCGTTCCTTTTAATTAGAAGCTTTCCAGGACAATAACAGGCTCTCTGTGTTAATGAAGATTCATAGCGTGTGTGAGGCGCAGGCAGAAATCACTTCCTAGATTAAAGAACGTGTTTTTCCTGTCAGAGATTTGTTTGGGGCCTGGCTGGACTTCAAATTGTTTTTTTAAACTTCTGATTTTTATCTGACGGCAGTTAAAAGAGCCCCTGACAGCATGGCTGCAGGATGGCGGGGGGAGGGGGGCGGTAGGGTGTAACTCCCACTTCACTGTTCAGGATTTTCTTCTTGGGGGGGTACTGACATGCTACTGCCCCCCTACAGGTCAGCCTAGCGTACGCCTACGAGACCAAGGACGCCCTCTGCCTGGTCCTCACCATCATGAATGGCGGCGACCTCAAGTTCCACATCTACAACATGGGCAACTCGGGCTTTGATGAGCAGCGCGCCATTTTCTACGCCGCCGAGATCTGCTGTGGTCTGGAGGACCTGCACCGGGAGAGGATCGTTTACAGGTACCCCCCCCCCGGCTCTCTGTCATTATACCCCCTAAATAAGGAAACCACAGCCTTCCCTGTGATAAGCAGAGGCGGAAAGTTCAGGTCTAGAAATTACAAATCCAGACCAACATTTTGTTTCAACCAACCAGTACTACTTGGTTAAAACAAAATCTTGGTCTGGATTTATACTTTCTGGACCTGAACTATCCACCTCTGGTGATAAGCTCCAGGCTCTCTGAGACCCTGCATTCATTTTGAAAGCCCAGAACCCCTGATTAACATGTAGCCACACTCTGTCAATGACCTGTGTAACAAAATAAGCATAATTGTGATATCATGTAACAGTGCCCCTGGTGGACAGTTGCATAGATGCAGCTGGATGACTGAGAGATGTTGGGGCCCATGAAAGCGTGTCATACCCAGTCCAATCCAATTGGGGGCCATTTTACTCAGGGGCCCTTGAAATCGCCATAATCTTCCCCTCCCGTTACAGCACCCCTGATCACCAGTAAGGGTGTCCGTTTCCAGATTTTGCAATCCAAATGGTCATTTAATCAATAAACGAAAATATAAACATGGTTTCTCTTGTTTTTCCTTTATTATAGGGACTTGAAGCCTGAAAACATCCTTTTAGATGACCGTGGTAAGTCTTTTTTTTTTCTTGATTAATCTGACATTCAGTTATACCCAAACTACTGCGGTTTGTCGCAAAACTGCCTGAGATCTTTTGATTAATTTTTCTACAAAATATGATTTGATTTCATTTTGCCGCTAAAGACACCGAACCTTTCAAGGGTAAATTCCCAGGCTTATCGGTGACCGTTAAAAGTCACTTCAACCAGTTCCTGCAGATAAAGTATGGCTTCGAGAGTATTTTCTTTATAAAGCTAGACGAGCGTATGTGTCGTTCAATCCCTCCATCGTCACTCTTTCCTCGCAGGTCACATCCGGATCTCTGACTTGGGGCTGGCGGTCCAGATCCCGGAAGGGGAGACGATACGGGGGCGAGTCGGCACAGTGGGCTACATGGGTAAGCGTCAGGCTGGTGTGTGTGGGGGGGGGAGCTTCCTGCTTCTCCTCGGCCCCCATCCTTTCTTGTTCTGACCCCCATGACACGGAGCAGGGAATTACAACACGGGAAGATTCCCTGAGGGTAGGTGCAAAATACAGTTGTCACTTAAACACGTCGTGTCCCTCGCCGACAGCTGGGTAAGTTCCAGCTGGCCATGTTACCGCCCCCTAGCTGTGGGGCAGGGAATGGGCTCGACATTTAGGACTCGGGCTGTTACCAGTGGCGATCCTGCCAAGCTGAGTGCAGTTGGTGGGGTGGTTTGTGACACGATCTACAGCAGGGCTATTCAACTTCCAAATCCAGGCCGTGTTTTCAGTTCTCCCAGGTAGTTATTTTAATAATTACTGATTCTGATTGGTCAGAGGCTTCACACCTGGCTCACAGGTGAAGGAAGGCTGGAAAATCAGCAGGACTCGGCCCTTGAGGACCGTGAGTTGAATAGCCCTGATCTACAGTGTCACTTAATGCAGACCGTCCCCGACTTACAATGGGGTTCTGTTCCAACAGACAGGTTATACATCAAAATGGACATTTTGGGATAATCGCACTGACTTTTAGGTGTGAGAGTGAGACTGGGAGATGGTCACACTGCCATAGAGTGCAGTACTTTCCTGCAGCGACTATTTTACTTTCCAGAAGAGAAAAGTTCTGGTTCAGAAAGTGCAAATCCAGATTTTGTTTCAACCATCCAGTTGAACACTTTGTAACTGTGACTCTTTATGCTCAACTGGTTGGTTGAAACAAAGTCTTGGTCTGATTTTTTGCTTACTGAATCTGAACTTTCCACCTCTGGTACTTCGGTCGAATGTACGAGTCATTGTAAGTTTAATAGGTTATAAGCAGGAGACAGTATGAGCAGCTGGAGAGGTCCTGATCCGGGGCTCCGTCTCGACCCGGCAGCTCCTGAGGTGATCCAGAACGAGAGCTACACCTTCAGCCCGGACTGGTGGGGCCTGGGCTGCCTGATCTTTGAGATGATCCAGGGCCAGTCGCCATTCCGCCGGCGCAAGGAGCGCGTCAAGCGGGAGGAGGTGGACCGGCGGGTGCGCGAGGACCAGGAGGAGTACTCCGAGAAGTTCTCCGAAGAAGCGAAGGATATCTGCAGGCAGGTGAGCATTCCAGCTCCTCTCCCAGACTTCCTGAGCCGCTGAAGCTATCATCCAGCCCAGTCAAGCTTTTGGATTGTCATTGTGAACTCATGTGACCTACTGACTTTAGCGTCACATGACCTGCTGGCCTTGGTATCACATGACCTGCTGGCCTTCGTATCACATGACCTGCTGGCCTTGATATCACATGACCTGCTGGCCTTCGTATCACATGACCTGCTGGCCTTGGTATCACATGACCTGCTGGCCTTCGTATCACATGACCTGCTGGCCTTGATATCACATGACCTGCTGGCCTTCGTATCACATGACCTGCTGGCCTTCGTATCACATGACCTGCTGGCCTTGGTATCACATGGCCTCAACAACCTGATGGCTACCTCATTGTAAAATGGATTCGGATGTATTCCCAATTGTAGTAGTTCCTCTTCAGGTTTCAGACTGTATCTCATCTCGATCTGAACCCGACCCACTGAAAATGATGATGACAGACCGGCTACTATACCATGGTAGCTTGGCCTGTGATCATATCAGGATGATAAGGATGGGCACCCAGAAGGTATATAGTTTCTAGTTCATAGTGGCACCGTTGCAGAAGGATATAAATCCACCTGTTAGTAAGGATGCAGAAAAATGAATGAGTTATAGTGTTTCAAAGGTGCCACTGACTGATGTGCATCCCCAAACGAATGCTGGGTGACGAAGCATCGGTCTGGAGCAAGGTTAGGTCACCCTGATCCCAGAGTGCCGTCTCCAGCAGGTTTTCCATCCTGCCTGTCCTCTGATGAACCGCACCTGATCTCAGGCAGATGGTAACTCATCAGGTAGGATAGAAGACCCGGTGGACACCGGCACCCCAGGATCAAGGTTGCCTATCCCTGGTTTAGAGTCGTTTGTCAAGCAGGGATTTAACACTGAGTTGACGCCCCGACGGTGATGTGTTCTGTCGCTAGGACAGCGATGTGAGAACGTGGCGTGAGAACACGCTAAGCTAAATTAAAACTCGTCCCCCAAGATACGGTGGTCGTCCAAGGCAAAGTGAAATATCGACGGACTTGCCCCGAGTGGAACATTCTGACCTCTGATGTGCAGCAGTTGAAGGTTCTCATGGGATGAAGTGGAGCTTTGTATATCAAGCCTCACTTAGAGATGAATATCAGCTGTGTCTTATAATAGACTAATGTTTGAACAAGCAGAGGAGCTAGAGGACAGGGCAAGATGTGACCCTGGTTATTTTACCCATAACGAACACCATTGTTTGTGTCAGATGTTGTGTGACTGAGATTGAGGACTGGGATTGAGGACTGGGATTGCTCTAATCGCTTTCCAGATGCTGGAAGGAGATGGTATGATGTAATCTAAAAATATCACTACTGATCATGGAAACCCACTGTGGGTGACATTACCTGTAGTCACCGCTTGTTTTATCCTAAAGGGAGTTGAGTAACCAATCAGAATCGGTCGTTTAGACCAGCCAATGATGCGTTGCTTGATGATGTCACCCGCCGGCGCTTTGGAAGCCAATTTTCCCCCATCGCTTCTCGTCACACCTTGAGCTGTTTGCTGTTACCAGCTCTACAGTGAGCATAAGGGTTGTGTATGGTGCTGAAGTGCTTAAGCGTCGTCTGCTTATCACCAAGCTCTCAAATCCACGACAGTCATTGGCTTCACCCCCACAACCCCCAGGGATTCCCTCCCCCCACAAGGTCACATGCTTCCCCGATTGGGTCACAAACTAGCAGGCCCCCTGAAGTACTGCTACAGATACTTATGTTTCCTTTATATGGATATTACAGCACAGACACTATTTTGATTTAAGGAATATGTCTGGGCCCCCAAAACCATGAAAAGAGATTCATTGACATTACTAACATATGTCTTATATAGCCATTTATGCAAGTTTTATGAAAGCATGTGTTTTTTTTGTTGCTTGCCAGCGAAACTTTTTTTTCGAATGACGTAACAAGCATATGGTCATTAATCTGGGGTTTTTTTAATCTCTGTTTGGCGGGGGCAGGGAGGGGGCAGGCCTAGCCTGTTAGCCTAGCCTCCGTTGAAGATTGGAGTTCTATAGGTGCACCGAAGATGGAGGGAGATTTTTTTACTTTTTTTTACCGTAAATCAGAGATGTTGTGGCGGGTATAGGCAAAATACATATACCTTATGCCCATTGTCAGAAACGTGTATCAGTCATAGGAAAAGTGCATATGGTAGTCCTTCTATATTCACGGGCGATACATTTCGAGACCTACCATGGTTAGCTGAAACCGCGGGTAATAGTGTACCATCCGCGGATCGCGTATATAACGTGGTGTATCTATGTATGGTAAAGGTATATACAGCACCGTACGTTAAAGGCCGTAAAGGTCTTGGCTGTGCTGGGGATAGCTGAAGTGCGGGCGGTACGGCGTGCCGAACCCCCTAACCATCCTCCTGGGTGTCCACACCACCACCCCCCCCCCCCCACCCGTCCCACAGCTACTGGCAAAAGACCCCAAGGAGCGGCTGGGCTGCCAGGGCCGCGGAGCGGCAGAGGTGAAGCAACACGGCATCTTCCGGAACATCAACTTCAAGAGGCTGGAGGCCAACATGCTGGATCCGCCCTTCAGCCCCGACGTAAGCGGCCTCATCTTTGGATCTCCAGGGGAGAGCTCGTCCCTTTATTGTGCTTGTAATGAAATTATAAACACACACACACACACTCACACAGTGGGCCATAATTACACTGTTGCTGTAATCCGAGGGCTTTTAATTTGACGTTACACATGGGCCTTTTGTGTGAGGTATAGAATCTCTGTGACTGTGTCGGTCAGCTGTGACCCCGGTGACCAACTGATCGCCTTGGCGCACCAATTCGACGGTGCGGCCACGGCACCGACAATCCCCTGGGTTTTGTCTCCTGAAGGCCGTATTGTCTCTTCCTCAGCCACGGGCGGTCTACTGCAAAGATGTTCTGGACATCGAACAGTTCTCCACTGTCAAAGGGGTGAACCTGGACCCCACGGACGACGACTTCTACCACAAGTTTGTCACAGGAAGTGTCTCCATCCCCTGGCAGAACGAGGTACTGCATCAGCAAACTGAAATATCGTAGAAGCTAAACGGATAACAACGTAAAAGTAGCACGCTTTTACACTGCTGTTTTCAAAAACCAGCACGGTATAATAATATCCAAGTAGCTACCGGTGCAGTTGGAAAAAAATGTAAAGTGCGTATCTAATTTTACTAATCAGACTTGGGCTGTCTGAGGTCGTTTCCTGTCACATGGAATGCTTTTGTTCAGAGGTGACGTATCTTGCGTTCCGAAGGTGCTAACGCAGCTGAGCCTGCAGAATGCAGTCAGAGGTCTTCCGGCCAGCCGGCGGTTGTTCATTGTCCTGTAAACCGCTGCGCTGTGTGTTTGGCCAGGTCCCTGATTTATAGAAATGCTGTCAACTAGTGGAGAAAACTCACTGCTTCTAAAATGTGCATTATAACGGGGAGAGGCATGTAACACGTGTGAAACACAAAATATAAACATAATGTAGATATATGCATGGTTTGAGGACTGAGCCAAGAGACTTGGATCCCTGGACTTTATTTTAGGTAATTCCTGTTTTCAGTAGGCAGGGATAAATGTGAGATCTATACGTCTATAAGTCTGAAAGGGGGGAGGGCTTTTTGATTGTATTTATCCCAGGTTCTCTGTTCTCTTTGGGACAATGACTAATGTTTACTCTGTTTTTGTTCCACTGAGATCAGCGAAAGTTCTTCAACATGTTGATCTGCCATTGTCCTGTATGTCAGTTGGGTTGAGGGTTTTAAGGTTTGATGGCTTGTTGGAGTTTTACTTACACAAATATGTTCTGAGGGCAGAATGAAAAATCATGGGTTCAGAGAGATAACCAATAAGATTGTAGAAGAGGTCAGTCCAAGCAACTAAAAGAGGCAGGACCAACCAATCAGATGTCTTGGTCCTGCCTCCTCTAGTTGCTTAGACCCACCTCCTTTACAATTTGATTGGTTATCTCTCTGATTGGTTCATGGGCGATTTGCTGAGTCTCCTTTAAGGTGAGCTTAAGCGTAATTTTCTGTATGTAGAAGTTGACCTCTTTTTTGTGCATTGATTTGAACTTTGATCCCTGTTAACCTTGAGGGTTTTAGATGCTGTACTGTATAGTGAGTTGCCTGTTACCTTGTGCGGAAGTTTAAGCCAGCCTTTTTCAAGGGAGCAATGGTCTGCCTAACTCTCCCCTTTCTTGTCCCCATCACTGGTCCTGAGCAATCACTGGATTGGCTCTCCTCTTGGCAGATGATCGAGATGGAGTGTTTCAAGGAGATAAACATTTTCGAGACAGACGGCATCCTGTGTCCGGACCTCGACGTGAACCGACCAAACCCCCCACCTAAGAGAGGCCTCTTCTACAGGCTCTTTGGGAGACAGGCAAGTTCCGGAAGGAAACCTGAGACGCTTTAGTCACGGGACTCCTCACTAGTTCTGATGTTGAGCTCCCAGACTGTAGGTGGCCATGACTCCAAAAACACACTGGTAGCAGAGCCGTAATGAAGCGGCAGAAACATTCAGCTACAGCAGACAGTGTCTGATCGATTGGACGTCCGCCACCCTAAATATCGAAAGTTGTAAGTTACTTTGGAAAAAAGTGTCAAACGTAACCGTAACGTTTACATTAGGCTCTCTAAAATTCACAGTCCTTTAGTTTCACTTATATGGGCACGTGAGGATAAATATTTCTAGGTCCTAGTTTTTCCCAGGCTTTGGCGCCCCCTAGTGTCTGCTCTGACTGCTGACAGGCCACAGAGGAAGGTCTTCGCCTCTCGGGGGACAAGTAACTACCTGTTCCCTGTTTCCAGGTCTGCTTTAAGAGTGGCTACAGTGACGAGGATGAGGAACCCTCCAGACTTTAAACCACTGTCTGCCAAAAGATCGCAATCTTAACAAAATGAATGTTTTACTGTATTTATGAATTGTATCAAAAGTGTATTATAATTAAAGAAAAAAGTATGAGTTTAAAGATTTTGTACATTTGTACTTGAATTATGTCTAGATGTATATTTTCACTAAAGGTTGTACTGTATAAAAAGCCATAAAAGTACCACTTGAATGCATACATAATGTTTTTTCCTTTGGAATTAGTATGAAAATGTGTATTTAATTATTGTTTTCAAAGCACAGTATGGTATCTGTCTTATTCTTTGCAGTAGCTTAGGGATTCATGTCTCACGTTCCCATTTTCTTCATGTTTCTTTGGACAACACATAACATTAATGCACCACACTGTCAGCCGCGAGATCCTATAACGGCGACACATCCGGAAAGGTACGCTACGAGCCGAGTAGGGCCGCTCCTAACATCCCGGATGATGAGGGAAAAGCGGGGATGCGAATTTTAATTTTACAAGGTGGGTTTGAGAAAGCTCATTTATATTCATGAGATGCTACTTGATTGACCAGTGAATGCTTTTGACAATTCGCTGACCAATCAGGTACCTCCTCTCATAAATACAAATGAGTTTCCCCGTACCACCCTCCAAAACGAAAATTCGCAAGTGGGATTCGTAGCTTTGCTCGCACCCGATAAGCACACTTCTCCTGCATTACTTTGACCAGCTTTAACATCCAGATACACATTGGTCGACAGAGACACAGAACAGCCGCCACCGGATCACCGTCCTACCAAAACTTTTTTTTCTCCGTTCAGACGAAAACGGGGTCAGCAGAAGACCATTATGCATATTTCCTCCATTTCGTTCATTCGCATCATTTTTTTTTTTTTTTTTTAAAACATAATTACGCAGTAATTATTATGGCCTTTTTTCTTTCATTCTTTGGAAATTGTGCTTTGTGATGTGAGCTGTTTAAATAATGCTTGTCGCAAACAAAATAGCAAACAAAAGTCTTTTAAATCCGAAAGTAGTACTGGATCGGATATCCATAGTGGTAAATAAATAACATTCCAAACTGTTGTGTTAAGATTAGGGATGTAATCCTGATGTCATGGTGCCTAATATTCCCTGCTGATTTTAGTGAGCAACTTTGGGTGTACCTATGCCTTAAGCAATGATAATAACTGAACCTTATGTTAAATGTTGCTAAACACTCACAGCAGACCACTGTCTTACAGTAGAGCCAAAGCCTATCATAAAATATACGGCTGGCCTTTACCCATTTTCAGTATTTTTTTTTTTTAATTACACTGCGAAGTATAATATTTGAGCAACTCCTCGAACGGGGTTTTTGAAAACGACAAATAAGTCTGTATGTATATAATATAATTAAATATGTTTAGTGCTAGACGGGATTTTGCATTATTATGTGTTTTTAATTGTAACTGCACACATGCATTGAGGCACACGCGCAAACGACTGCGGTGTCTGTAGTTTCCCGCCGAAAACGTGCTTCGCATGTGTTCATCATCTAGCCTATATGTCCACACAACTCATGTACAGTTACTTACTCTGTACAGTTTCCAAGTGAAATACATTGGCTGCCTCCTAATCCACGCTTTATACCAACCATATTTGTACAGAAACGCAATATCGACTCATCCGAAATGATGGAAAACGGAACTTGCTCAGATTATCTGCCATTAAGCGTTAAACTGACACTTTTGCATTTCCATCCAAGTAGGCCGAAATCGTACTTGTTAAGATGCAAAGCTCTGTGTTTTGGCTCTGTGTGGGAAGCCATGAGTGTAAACGACACCCCTGGCTTATTACAAGGGGTAGATGCGGTAGATGATTTACTTTGGCTCTTGGCCCGGGGTACGTTGATTTATAATTTGTTCAACAGCCGCAGCCACAGTCGCAGTTAACTGAGAAGGTGACTGATTATCATGATAATCTTTCCGTTAGTCTGCCAGAGGAGTATCGCCGCGTTGCATCCATTTGCTTGTCCATTCCCACGCAGCACATGTATTTATAAAAACTCTGCTTACCTGTAAAGATACAGAACCGTATTGTTTTAACTGCACTTTGTCAATCTGGGTGCAGCAGAGAAGTTGACATTTGGACGTGACCGGAAGGGGTGCATTTGCAGGGTCTGCTGTTTTATGTCACATTTCTTTCTGCACGATGCTGGAGTGGGTGTTAATCCTGTTTCCAGCAGTCGTTTGTTGTCCCCAAACCCCCCCCCCCCCAATGTAAACTCCTTGCAATTATGGACTTTAACCAACTCGTGTTAATGCTGTGAAGCCAATGTCTAATTCCATTACATTTTAAAATGTTTCATTTTCTGCGTTTTAACTTTGATGTTTTCAGGAACTGTCCGTAAAACAGGAAACAAGTCTTGAATTGGCCACGGTTTCCACTGTTAGATATGATTGACCTGGGCAGCAGAGATGCAAACCTTCCGCATCCCGTGGGAAACAAAAACGGCTCGAAAGGAAGGAACCGTGAATCATTTTGCAGGTCTTAAAGCCGTTCTGATGGGGTTTCTGATGATCTCCATTTAAATTCTCGCTTTTAATTTGGAACGAGAGTTTGTAAGTAAACTCTGGAAGCGTTTCGTAAAAGGGCACCCATCGCCACTTTGGAACAATTTTCTGGATGTTTAATCATGGATTCTCATTTTATGTGAAACATTGATTTTTTTGCATGCCCGGATCGGGAAAAACAAGTTTTTAACACCTGTAATATGATTAAAGTCCACAATACACCACTCACAGAACATGATATGGGCTTTTAATATTGTTCTGTGATGAAATAGCATAATTGATGTGTACACATGCAGCTACTTTGAACTGGCTTGACCACATCGGGTAGCAGAAGTGATTCATTTACATTACTGAGTAAAGGTAAATATTAAGGAGCTGTTACAGACATGTTTTGTGTCTCTACTGGGCTGTGTGATAGATTTTATCATAAGATGGCATTAAGGCACATTCGTGGTCAGTGGGTCTTAGGGAAATGTGAACGAGTGACATTAATTCTTCTAAATGACTGGCTGCGATTGCTTTTGTTTGCCCATTGAGGCTTAAGTGTCTGTTTGTAACTTTCTAACACAAATATGTGAAAACAAAAGTTTCCCGCATTTCTATTGAGAAATTAAAATAGGAAATTGCCATTACATGAAATTGACAATTTCATCATATTTGATATGTCATGTTAAACCTGAAAACATATTGACCTTTACCTGAGTGCCAGTTTTTTATTATTATTTTTATTATTATTATGGGATATTTTGTTATCTGGTCCATGGGCCTATTGGAGAGACGAATCTGCTACATCCCCAAGTTTGCTGGTAAGGAAATAATTTAAAGTTTGAATGTCTGCACAAAGTGCATTTTAATGCCTGTTTAGAAACATGTTACTAATCAAGCATGTATTAGTAGTAATCTTCAGGTTTCTTGTTTGTAAATTATATCGCAGTGCCAACATATCATGCATATCGGATGCCACCTTTATTCATTTCATTCCCGGTGAGCGATTTTGTAGGTGTACAGTCATGTCTTTCAACCACTGCAGTCAATGTAATTCTTGTACAAGTTCTGTCACTGGGTGTTGTACCATATCTGACATTTGTATTTATGAAATAAAACACTGCCGTTTGTACACAGGTCGCAGTGTCTTTATTGTGGGCTCTGAGGGTGTTATGAAACCCTACTCTGACATAATTTAAGGTCATTAATGAACACCTTCCATTGTTATTCGCACAAAAGAAGACTCAATCCTTCAGCTGTGTTACTAATCTCTAATTCTAAATTGTAGGAAAGCAGTTGTTATCTGTCAACCACTTATCCAGTACAGGACCATGAGGGCAGCCTTGATAGGATGCCAGTCCATTACAGGACTGGACAACTATGGGCAATTTAAAGACACAATTTTACCTACCTGCTCATCTTTGGACTGGGAGAATAGCACAATGGGTCAGTACAGATAGGTCACAGCAAAGAAAAACAAACCAGCAGTGTGTACAGTGGTACCAGTGGCCTTATTCATGGTGTGTTGGCTAAACTAATAAGTATTCATTCAGGATTTAAATATTAAGACCAAGGATGCAAGCCTCACATACGCTGGTTGACCACTGCCAAAACCCCTTTATTTATGTGAGGTTTTCTGAGGAGATCTGCATTCTGTGATCAGTAATCAGTTAAGTCAACAAGGCCTCTGTAAACAAAATGAAGAATTTCAAACTGTGTACTTAACTGGACGCCAGTGGAAATACATTAGAACAGGTGTGATACATGGTTGCATTTTCTTCCCGCAGTTACAGTTTTTGCTTGTTGTACTTATATATACGTTTCCAGGAAACATTAAGCTTGAATATTTGTAATGAAAATTTACAATATTTAGTCCACCAAACAAACAAGACAGGTCAACAAAACAAGAGACACATACAAATACAGATACTTGATAAACAATCGAAGGCACCGGCAAAATACGATACGTAACAGACAGTAACTAGCCGCAATCTTCGCAACGCGCCATTATATTCAAAACGTGCTAACACCCCTCCTACAATAATCCCTTTATTACTCTGAACATCCAAGTACACTGGAGAGCACTTTTCCATTGGACTATTTCATCCGTCATAACCCCCCTCTAAGAGCCCTAAGTCATATGACAAGCTGAAATTATGGGCTTGGAAGTAAATACGCAAGCCTTTCCGTTTTTAAGGACGCTGCAGCCCGTCGATTGGCCGGCACTCCTGTCAATCAAACCCAGGTTGCTTCTGAATGGCTGCAGATGTCGCGTCCTGCCCCTAAGCTGTCACAGCACCCACTTCCTAGGGAGGTTGACGGGATGCGTTAAAGATGGCTCGCAGAATTGGATGCGACGCGAATTCCGTCCCATTCATTTTGGAATAACATTGGCGAAACCTAAAACAACCGGCGGACGACAGAAGCGAGGGCTCTGCGGCGTAAGAGCCGCCGCTTGCTTGTCTTCGTACCGGCGGACCGGCGTCTAGCGAGCCGCTCGCGCCCGGTTTTGTTTACGACGCGCGCCCGCCGCTCGTGCGCCTATTTGTAAATATCGTACTGGCGGAAAATGGCCACCATGGAGAAGCTGATGAAGGCCTTCGAATCGCTGCGCTCATTCCAGCAGCAGCAGGGACCGCCGTCGGCCGAGGAGCTGGTGCAGAAGCAGTAAGTAGCGAGCGCTTCGCTGGAGGCCCGGCTGCTGTGGGCTTCGTTTATCCAGTCGGGAAAAGCGGCGTCATCCGAAATCCTCCCACGGCCGCCGGGAGAGGGGTAATGCGGCTCACCCGGCGCGTTACCGGCCGGCCGCAGCCTCCCTCTCCCCCGTGGCGACTGTGCAGACTGCCGGTCCTTCTTGCCGTTTTTCGCGTTAAAGGCTGGCTGCCCCCCTGTCACCTTCCCCCTGCCTCGGGAAGCTGTAGATGCAGGGGTGTGTGTTTGTCCCTCCCCACGCCTGATGCCATTTTTGCATGCCTTTGCCCCAGGATGGTGCGTGCAGCTTTATGATCGTTCTCGCAAACATTTCTCACGCTTATTTATGCTCCTCGCAGAAGATTAAGACAGATTAACAACCAGTGCCATTTGACGTTCGCTTGCAGTGCGGCTGGATGCAATGTTGTTATGCGGGTCAATCCAGGGGTTGAAGATCGCTGAAACCGTTATGTTATAGCGATTTGGGTTGCAGAAAACCCAGTTTGTAAGTTTTTCCTTTCCCACCAAGTAACGCTGCTTAAAAATCCGCCAATTGAACGGCACTGGTATGCTGCGGCATGAATGCTTAATGGGAGGAATAGAGTGCCATTTATCTTTTAGGTACACTCAGGTACAGCGTAAAGCAGGCTCATCAAGACATTCTGCATTTATATGTTTTATATTCACCTCACCTATCAAGCAGACTGTGTCCCTTATGTGTTGATATACAAATCACAGCCTCTTACCACCTGTTAAATCCGGAATTTATCACTGGTTATGCCTCTGATAGTAATTTATTCACATCTTATTTACGTAGTTCACTCTTTAAAACAGGAAATGAGCTGTATATTTTCTGCCTCTGAGGGTAAGTAAGGATTAATTTCCTGTTCGGCCACAGAGCAACTGGTAATTACCTGCCAGTCACTTTGGAAACTAGTGTAGAACTATTTAAGTCTGGTCCACTATGCTGGTTTACTCTCAAGGCTGAATTCCTGGTGATGGGAATTGTGGTGAACTGCAGTTAAGGGGGTCCAGCACAAGAAATGTAAGGCAGACCTCCTCTTCAGCACTGTCTCTGTGTTATAAAGCCCATGTAGTAAGCAGTACAGTATCTTCCTGTTGTACTGGAAACGGAGATGCACGACCGTGTGTCTTTAACGCAGTTTGCTGCAGGACTGCATGTTTCCTGGCTGTCCCGTTAGCCCCCTGCCCTGCCCTCAATTCTGCGATTCCATAACTTCGCAGCATGTCAGTTCTTGTCCATTGAAAACCATGACTGTTAATTAAAAGGGTAGAATGGCATTGAAAATCAAAAAAATCGCACTGAGGTTCTAGATCCCCGTGACCCTGCGTAGGACAAGCAGGTTTGGAAAATAGATGAGCGGGCGGGTGATGGATTATGGCACTGGTTTTGTAATTAATGTGAGGTTGGCTTAAAACGTCCAGTGTTAAACCGGAGACGGTTCTTGATTTCCAAATTCTAAATTTTAGAATTTGTAGGCAATCTCATCATTTCTGTCCATGATTTAAGATTTTATTTTTTAATAATTATTAGCTCCTAGATGCAACCTTGGTCTCACCATGGATAGCCCTGTATGGCATGAAGACCTGCTTATCTAACTGAAAACACTCTGCATAATGGGACTTTAGTCGAAAGGTTTGCCGGGCTTGCTGGTGCTGTGTGAAAATGGAGGACCTGGAGGACTGATTGGGGTTTTCTCGCTGCTGGGAAGAGTTGGGCTGTGTCCTGTAGCTGGTGACGGCACCGGCTGCGTCCTGTGGTGACATGAGCTGGGTGTCACGGACGCGTGGAAAAAATATCGCCATGCTAACAGGATGCGGTAACCTTACCTGTCTGTGCTGTCGGTTTCTCTGCGCGGCCCATGGTGCAGCGTGACTTTGTAGTCAAACACTCCCACGTTAACCCCCCCCCCCCCCCCCAAGTACCATTGACTGTTTTTTTTTTAGCTGTCCGCCGATTTGCCGCAATCTCGCTATTCTACCGTTACATCACCCATTCGAGAGCACAGTCGGCCTACCTGCCGCGTTGGAGACCTGCTAACAGGTTTCGGAGCTGAGACTGACAGGTCTTCCGTCGAGTTGGCAGGTCCTGACTTTCCTGGCTATAGACTTTGCTATGCTTGCTACTTGCTGGTTTCTGTATCATTGGTTCTGAGCCTGGGTGTCTGCCTGCCTGGGATTTGCACAATCCCCCCTTCGCATTTTCACCTTAAGACATGTTTCTCAGGCACATTGGCCTGCTGTGCTGAGACATGGCTGTGTGACAGTGACTGTACGTGACAGTGTGTGTGTGTCTGTGGGATAGTGTGTGTCCCACGTTCTGGGTCATCTCAACTCTGCTTGAAGAAGTGGGTGACCCACTGGATGGATATATATGTTTGTGTGTGTGAAGAGTGGGTATATCTCGAAGTAACGCTTTATGCTATATTTAGTTTTAAGGAGCCCTTGTTATCTACTTTATAACGAAATCAGTCCCAGAACAGGAACATCAGTAGTGTAAACCTTTCAGGGTAAGTCGGGTTTTGGTTCTCTCTGCATGATACAGTGTAGTGAGGGCAAATCTGAACTTCTGTAAATGTGACCATAGTTGGATGCATCCTTGTGTGATCACAGGATGTGGGTATGTGTGTGTAGGGGGGGTGGCAATTCACAGCACATTTACTGCCAGTTGCACTTCACTTGGTTGCATGACCCCTCCCTGCTTCTGTGATTTTGTCCCAGGCCTTATATCCGGTGTCCCCGTTCTCTGCAGTTTCATTTATTTTATTTTTTTTTAAATCGTGTCTCTTGTAGGAAGAAGGATCTTACCACCACCAAAAAGGACAGGGTGACTCACTGCCTGACGATATGCGAAAACATCGTGGCCCAGTCCCTGAGGTAAGACACCTAACCCAGTGAAGCGTGATAACGCTCTGCTGAGGCCACGTTACAGTAGTGGGCCACAGACCGGACCTGCGGACGCCAGACGCGTGATTGTTAAAAACCGCACTGCCGATGGTCGGCTTGTCCGAAGCCAGCCGTACTGCGACTCCGGATGTATGTGCGGTCACAAGGGAGTAGATCTGTATGGAGTGACTGTGACCCCTATGACCCCGGCACCAGGACCTCCCCGGAGTTCCAGAAGTTGCTGGGCATCGCCATGGAGATGTTCCTGCTGTGCAGCGACGATGGCGAGTCCGACGTCAGGATGGTGGCGGACGAGTGCCTCAACAAGATCATCAAGGTGAGGCAAGGTCCCCTTCCTCTGCGCCGGGGTCGAAGGGTGTAGCCGGCCGGAGGGTGAAGCCGGTGACACTCTCTCCCCGTTTCTGTGCCGTGTGGCTGACAGTCCGTGACGGTAAGGAGAAGCTGTGGGACAGGCTGTTGAACTTTTGGAAAGGAGATAAGTGAATTTTTTTGTTCTAGGAGACCTGTGGCTTCGTATCTCTCACCCCAAGGGCTCAAATCGAATTTCGTCTCCACGTTCTCTGTTACTGAATTGTTCCAGTCTTTAAGCCGCGCACCCGGCTGGCTGTCCAGCTTGGGTGGAACGTAACTGCGGGGTCCCGAACCTCCCAGCCACAGCGGGTCCGGTGACGGCGGGGTTCCGGCTTAACGGCTGCTCTCTCCTCACCAGGCGCTCATGGACTCCAACCTTCCCCGTCTTCAGCTCGAGCTGTACAAGGAGATTAAGAAGGTAAGCGAATGCCGTCCGGCCGCGCTTTTCTGTCCGTCGAGGAGCCGCGTCTGCCGCGCGGCTGGGAAGGTGTCGTGTAAAACAAATTCAATTATTGAAATTATATTAATTCATGTCATGGTTTAGTTTACAGCTCCCCTTAATGTTAGGTGTCTGTAGTTTTCCGGTGATTAGTGGTTGTATATGAGCAGGTTTCCTGCGTATGTTTGCTGTGAGAATCAAAGTGAAATTATGGTCTGTGAATGGCTTTGAGCCAGTTTCCTTTTGTAAAACCCTCTCTGTGTGCTTTGATTCTGGCTGAGGAATCATAAGCTAGCTGCCCTGCCGTTTCCTCTCTGCTGTTGTGCTGCTCCCTAGGGCGTTATCTTGATCAGAAGTGGTGGCGAGGGATCTGTAGGTGACCTTTGATCGCTGGCGGTCTTGGATGCGCCCACGTGCCGTCGCCGCCGTGTAATTTTAAAAGGAGAGTGAGGTTCTGCATCTAGTGGGCGCTGTGTTGGGGAAGCTAAAGCAGGCCGGTGTCCCCTTGCAGAACGGCGCCTCACGGAGCCTCAGGGCGGCGCTGTGGAGATTCGCGGAGCTCGCCCACCTCATCCGGCCGCAGAAGTGCAGGTGACGCCCTCGTCCAGCCTCCCGCGGCCCCTTGACCTCCCGATCGCGCTCCTGACCCTGACTGACCCTTTCAGGCCCTACCTGGTGAACCTGCTCCCCTGCCTGACGCGCATCAGCAAGAGACCCGAGGAGACCGTGCAGGAGACTCTGGCCACCGCCATCCCCAAGCTCATGGCCGCCCTGGGGAATTTCGCCAATGACAACGAGATCAAGGTGTGACAGGGTCACGGGGGTTACGAGGCGGTTTGTGTTTGGTGGACACTGCGGTTGGGAGGCTTGAGGATAAAGTTGTTGGGAAATAGTTGTTGACATTCCTCTGGTGTTGGTCTGGGTCATGTGATGGTGCCGGGTCATGTGACGGTGCCGGGTCGTGTGACACTCTCGGCTCTCAGGGGAAGGGGGCTCTGAAAAGCATAATCGTATCATTTAGTGTTAGTTCCTAATGAAAATGAACAACCTTTGGAGCGCGGATGCCGTGCGTGCCTGTACCAGCACAGCACGCCTCCAGGTGGCGCTGTGCTTCTGTTCGCCTTTAGTGCTGTGTCATGTCGGGGGTGGGGGGGCTGCTCAGCCGCGACTTCCTCTGTGGGGGGGGAGGCGGAGGGAGGGAAGGCCTTTCCGACGTGCCCAGTCTGCCGTTCCCAAGCACTGCAGTAGGGTCACGTCATGCTCTAAATGTGGCCGGTGACTCAGGATGACGTAATCGCCCCTCCGTACGCAGACAGCGGGCCCCACAGGAGCCGGAATCTTCCGCTGGGCCGCCGCCGCCGCTCGCTCTGCACCCTGGCTGCTGTGCGTCCTCAGGCGTGACGCCCAGGCTCGAAGTTGTGGGGGGGGGGGGGTCTCTGGCTGGGGAGGAACCCGTGATGATGTATGACGACGTCCGATTCGGTCTGTCGGGTGTGAATGAGGATGCGGTGCTGATCTCAGGTCAGCGGGGCCCTGCAGTCGCTTTGTGCTGCCCCACCTTTCGCTTCCAAATAACCCAGGAAAAACCCTCGTCCTTAATCCAAAACGGGCTCCCAAGCTCTCCGGGTTAAAATTTATCTGCCCCCCCCCCCCATATATATTGATTGCCAGCATTACCCAATGACTCACTAATTTTCCTTCCAAGCAGAGGGATGTATTGTTACAGGAGGAATCACTCAAGCGTTTCAGCGGAGACGCAGAGCCATAATTATAGAAGCTTCTGTTCTGCTTCACATAAATGTCCCCAACCATAAATGCGCTACTTGGCCAAAACGATCTCATTCCGAAACGAAGGGTATCAGTGTGAAGCTGGTCTGCCCTTTGTTGCTAAAATACCACTTGTTCTTCTAGGGAAGCTTTTTCCACGAGATGGCGAAACATTGCTAGTGGGATTGCTGACATTCAGGTTTCAGTTTTGTGAGTTTGCGTTGCCATAAACTTCGCAACTGAACTTGCTTACTGTTGTTTTTATGTCTCTGGCCGCTTCTCTTGCGGCTGGCCGGGACAGGATGCATCTTCTGTATAGCCACCCATTCTGCTGCTAATGGTTGTTGCAGGAGAATGCATGTTTATGTACTTAATTAAGCACTTAAGCCACACCCATCTGTGACACAATTAGCCAGTTTATCTAATAAATAGGGGTGTCGACATATTTCTGGTCAGATGGTAAATGTTTCTACTCAAACGGCTTAATGTGTCATTTTTTTTCTTGCAAAACGATAAATAAATGACTTGCAAACACCACGTTACACGTTACACCTGATAAGTGCCACCACATCACTGACGTCTCTTTACCTTGTTTATCTACAATATCTCCTCGTTGTGGCTGCTGAGCTGCTCCTCTCTTCACCGCGACTTCAGTGCTTATCGCTCTCATGATTTACCAAAACAGTCACATGTGGCGTGCACCACTAAATGAATTTAGTAAACATAAGGATACGCCGAATTTATACTAACTTAATAATTTATTGCTTTTGGGCGTCACAGTACTTCTCTCATTAATATTTTAGGCATACTACTGTTCTGCCTACGAAATTGTGGGCGTAAGTAAACGCCCTTATAGTACTGAAAAGCCAGCGTCCGGGCAAATGTTGGCACTCGTCACCTAAAGGCCTGGTGATTGCGCATGTGTCATATTCCTGCGTTCGATTATCTCTCAGAACTCGGAAATTCCGAGGTGAGTGACATCACGTCGGACAATCTCCCGTTCCAGCTACCACATCTCGGAACAAACATGGCTGCCTCCATGAACACGCTGCTGTGTGTTGTTGCTTTATATTTTAGCAGATTTGGAGTGAGAGTATTTTTTTCCGAAAGACAGACAAACAAGAAACACAAACTAGTCCAACCATATTAAAAGCTTTATGAAATATATACAAATTTTCCTATAGAAATTAATGGACGGTCCCCACAAAGATATGAATACATGGACTGTGTGTGTGTGTGTGTGTGTGTGTGTGTGTGTGTGTGTGTGTGTGTGTGTGTGATACTGCATGGTTGCCCTCCTGGGCACCCCCCCGTATTGTGCCGCGTGCTTCCAGGCCCCGGGCCACTCTGAGCTGGACCACGTTAGCTGACCTCCCTGAATCACTGCTGGTCTCCCAGGTGCTTCTGAAGGCGTTCGTGGCCAACCTGAAGTCCAGCTCGACCACCATCCGGCGCACGGCAGCCAGCTCCGCCGTCAGCGTGTGTCGGCACTCCCGCCGGCCCCAGTACTTCTACACCTGGCTGCTCAACGTGCTCCTCGGTGCGTCCTGGGGACGACCGCCGGCTCCTGCCTGTATAGTCTGTTTCGTTTGGACTTTAAACGGACCCTCAGGACTCTTTCCCTCCCGTGTAACCCCTCCCCGTGCCGCCCCCCAGGTCTGCTGGTCCCTGTGGACGACGAGCACCCCAGCCCCCTCACGCTGGGGGCTCTGCTGACACTGCGCTATCTGATGCCCCTGCTGCAGCAGCAGGTGAAGGACACCACCCTGAAGGGCAGCTTCGGGGTGACACGCAAGGAGCCAGATATCTCGCCCACGCCCGAGCAGCTCGTCCAGGTGCCTGCCCGCCCGCTTCCTCATCTGTCCCCCGCCCTGGTCCAGTGCTGTGGCTATTTACTGCCAGCCTGAAGGTTAATGGAGAATCTCCTGCTGTCGGGACAGGTGAATTATGGGTAGTGGCAGTCTGACTTGTAACCCTGACTGATGCGGTACAGGCAGAGATACCGTCTCCTTCGGTCACCAGTGACAGGTTCACGGCGAAGAACGCGCTTTATGGCCGTGATGTCAGAATCCTCATCTGTTCCATTTATCTGGGGGTGGAATGGGGACGGGTCAACTTCAGGGCCATAATTAGCAGAATCGGATGTTCTGAATAAAGAATTTATGGAACGGCTATGGTTCGTTGTCACTGGGAGTGTTGGGACGGAGTAAAGGCTCAGCGATGGCAGGTGTTCCTTCTGCCGCCTGCGAAGATCCCCGCGTCCTGGTGCCTGACGGATCCCACTCTGCGCAGGTGTTTGAGCTCACGCTGCATTACACGCAACACCGCGACCACAACGTGGTGACGGCTGCGCTGGAGCTGCTGCAGCAGGTGCTGCGCACGCCCCCGCCAGAGCTGCTCCGCGTGCTCATCACCGCCGGGAGCGTGCAGCGCGTCGGCGTGTCCCGCGAGGAGGCCGAGAGCCGGGCACGCAGCGGCAGCATCCTGGAGCTCATCGGTAAGTGGCCGGACCGCATCTCGCACTCACGTTAGCGAAGAGCCTTAAGTTCAGGATGTTCTCGGCCTCCCGTCCTGGCTGGTCGGCCGCCGTGGTAACCATAGGCCCCTCCTCTTCCTGTCCTCCTCACTCCTGGCCGTCCTTCCCAAACTGCCCACCGGGAGGGGGGGGATTCCCTGGTGTCTATGGGGGTATCTCCTCTGGGGCTCAGGGCTTTTCTGCTCTCTCTTCTCTCCTGTGACCTGCAGCCGGAGGAGGGTCTTCATGCAGTCCGCTTCTTCTCAGGAAACAGAAAGGTGACTATGCCCCCTAGTGGCCGCCCGCTTAGCCTCACGTCACCTTTCATCTGTAGCTATATGTGCTAGACTCCCAGTTTGTGTCAGATCCTTCGCTCCCTGATCCAAGGTCATGCGCTCCTTACTCCGGTCTGATCCGATTATCCACACAAGTTTTGCCCGTGGCCATTTTCATGGATTAGGTTGGATTTCTGTTGCTGAGCTTCATGGACTTTTGCTTTCATTTATTACTGAATTTAAGTGGATTTTAAAGTATGAAGAGCCATGAGATAATGGTTACAAGCCTGTCGGACACTTTAACAGAAGTCCATCCATCCATTGGCCGACAGCCGCTCCTCCTCTGTGGGCAGTGCCCCTGACACTCCCGGCTCCTTTTCAGGCAAGCTGCTCTCCGGAGAGGAGGAGGGGCTTGAGGACGACTCTGAGAGCAGGTCAGAGGTCGGCACAGGAGCCTTCACTGGTACGTGTGCTGAGCGGCGTGGACTGGATGTGGTGTGGCCGGTTCGTGGCACATCCTGCCTGTTAGCTAACTGCTAACTGCCCCCCTCCCTCCCCTCAGCCTCCGTGACCGGCGACGGCGCTGACGCTCCCTCGGCCTCCCTGGCCCCGGCGGACATCATCACGGAGCAGCCGCGCTCCTCCCAGCGCGGCCTGCAGCCCGGCGACTCTGTGGAGCTGAGCGCCTCCTCGGAGCAGGGCTCTCCCGGCTCACCTGAGGAGGAGGAGGAGGAGGACGCGGGGGAAGAAGAGGTGCTGAGCCCCAGCTCCGGCCCGGCCAGCGGCTCCGGCGGCCCTGAAGGCGCCCTGCCTGCATCGTCGCCCCCCAGCGACAGCTCCCAGACCACCACCGAGGGCCCCGACTCAGCCGTCACTCCCTCCGACTGCGCCGAGCTCGTAAGTGTGCTGCAGGGGGCGCTGCAGCCCTCGCCGAGCTCCACCGAGGGGCCCGACGCCTCCTCCAGCTCCGACTTCAGCTCTTCCGGCACGTCTTCCTCCTCTTCCTCTTCCTCCATCGCTAGTGGCAGTGACAAGGTCAGCAGCCTCTGGGGAGAAGGCCTGCTGCCTGCCCTCCCCTTACCCAAACTCCACCTCTGGGGAGAAGGCCTGCTGCCTGCCCTCCCCTTACCCAAACCCCGCCTCTGGCCCCTCCCTCGCTCTTTGCTCCCGCATTCAGTTCTAAACCCCGCCCCCTCACTGCTGACAGCTCCCCTCCTAACCCTCTGCTGCCATTCAGAAAAAAGGAGGGAAGTCATTCTGACCAATCAGAGCACGAGCCCCTCCCCTGCCCTTTCCGCTTAACTTCCTCCAGGCCTCCACATCTGTATTGGGGGTGGGGGGGTGGATGATGGTCTTTTCTAGTTGGATGGCTACGGCAAATGTGCTAACTTTTGTAAGGTCACTTTATTTCCTTCGCCATCTCGGCCAATCAATCGCGTGCTGTCATGTGACATCATATGCACGATGCCAGCTCAGGTTCAGAGCTGATAAAATTTGAATAAAGTCGATGGGTTTTCCACTCGCCACCGGATCAGTTGTGTTTGACTGTGGTCACGTGGCTCTGATCCGTTTGGCTGGTGAGGAGAGCTCGTGTGTTCTGGTCTGAGGGACACCTGCTTCAGAGAGCTGAAGGTCTGGACCTCATGCTCCCCCATCAGCAGGCATGAGGAGACCTGCATAAAGGCTGCTGCTCTCTACTCCTCTCAGCAGCTTCCGCATCATGCATTTGCTTCCTTCATTTTTTTTAGCTGGACTGTTTTACATTTTATTCATTTATCTGACCCTTTCATTCAAAGCGACTATAGAGGGTCGTAGTTTGTGTTCTCCCTGGGATTTGAACTCACAACCTTTATGTTGCTACTGCTATGCTCTACTTGTTGAGCTGCAGGATCTAGGAAATTGCTCATAATCAACTCAATGAATGTACTAAGGCTCTTTTTTAGGGGCCGTCTTTAAGGTTCCCTGAATCTGACATAAAATGTGTGACTTATACAGACGCTCCCCGGGTTACGATATTTCGACTTTACGATGGATATTCCAGTTCCATTCTGTTTTTCACTTTAAGTCCATTATTCAAGAAATCATATGAAATAATCAACACTTTAGGCTTTGTGCTAATGCTTTTGCCCAACTGTAATGTAAGTGTTCTAAGCATATTTCAGGTAGGCTAAGCTAGGCCGTGATGTTTGTTAGGGTAGGTGTACCGTATTAAAATGAATTTTCGTCTTACTATATATTTGCCTTAAGTTAGGTATTTTGGAACATAACCCCATCATAACCCGGGGAGCGTGTTTATAGTGTGTGGTTTATTTAAATATAGAGTCATCAGTTTGGTGCACTGTCAGATTGAGTTAAACTCCATCCTGATTCTCAGTCTGTGATTGCCCTATCTCTGTGTTGGGTCTGCAGCCAATCAAAACAAGGGTTTCATGTTCTCTGTATCAAGTGGACCGATTTGGTCGCTGTCATCTGTGAGACCTCAGCAGTGCCAGATGTTATATGTGATACTGGCCAGTCAACGTGGGCCTGACCAGTATCATACCGTATGTATAACACCAGGTGGACTTGAGTTTACAATTCAGTTATTGATGCTAGATGAGTTCCCCTCTTTATCTTCTTAATGAACTATTTCTTGACAGTACCTGTTATGCTGCCTTGCCCTGTTTCTCTTCTCTAAGTCTCTCCTTTCAGTGCCTGTAGCTTAGATATGACATACCATGGTGTGATATGATGCTGTGGTAGTTTTTCGTCCTTTTGCTGAGATATATTTAGGTTTCGTGTTGTTCGTAACAACACTGCACCCCACACCTGGGTCAGCCCGGTCTGTCAACAGTTTTGGCTTTACTGATGACATTTGTTGTGGTACGCTGAAGCGTCACGCGCACGGTTATGGACAAGATTCGCCTAGGGAAGTGTTTCTCAGTCCGGTTCTCAGGCACGCTCAGTCGGTCCAGGTTTTTGCTCCCTCCAAGCTCCATGCCAGTCCACATTTTTGCTGGGAAGGAGTCTATGGGTCCTCAAGGACCGGATTGGGAAACACTGGTCTGGACCATTTCGGAGCATTTTCTAAAGAGCTGCGAATGCTTCGTGTTTGTTGTGTTGAATGGAGTGTCTAGCAGGACTCATCCTGAGCCTCTCTGCCTCAGGTTCTGGATGGCAGTGAGAGCCAGTACTCGGGGATGCAGATCGGTACACTTCAGGATGAAGAGGAGGAAAACGCAAACACCACTGCTGAGGAGACCTTGGAGTCCCTCTCCAGAACTGCCCTTGGTATGTCTGTCAGCTGTGGGGGTTTTTTCTTGGTGTCCACCCAGTTCTGTCTGTCTGTTTGGCATGAAGTCCTGAAGACTGGGTGAATAATGGTGGCTCCGTCCATAGCCTGAACCACGGTCACAAAACTGATTTATCTATTTTATTCCGTTTTACTCTGCAGTAATTTGTGTTTAAGCATAGGACAGGGCTGCAATTTAATAAACCCTCCTAAGAATCTGTCTGCTTGTACAGGGTAAATGTCACACTAGGTCAGCATCACCGCTAAACACCAATTTACAGTTGTGAAAGTCTGTGGTCCCTTCAGAATAATCTGTGCAAGTATGGGGTCCTCTGAAATCTGTTTTGATTGGGCCAAATTGCGGTTGAACAGAATTCTGTTGCAAAAAGAAGGTAGTCAAAATTTTGTGTTTTTTATTTTTATTTTTTTGCTTGTCACACCCACATCTAAATTAATAAGAACACAACTATTTTTTCAAGAGCTCATTAGCCTAAACATTCACATACTTTTTCCATCAATCAGCTTGATTGTTTAAACCATTTATTTAATAAAGGTATGTAAAATATGTGTCTTTGTTATGATTTGGGGTTATTGGAGCCATTCGTGCGGAAATTCGATAAGTCCAAGGGCTTCGCCTACTTCTTCTCAGAGCTGTCTGCTCTTCTGTGTGCCCTGTCCATAGTGTTGAGCAAGCCTCACCTCCTAGAGAACAAAGGGCACAGTCGGCAGTCGTCCGACAGCAGCGTGGACAGACTGGTGCTCAAGGAGGAGGTGGTGGAGCCCACAGAGCTGGAGAACAAGGCAAGTCCCTCTCAGACTGTCCAGCTGCATCTGCATGCCCTGGCGTGCCTATGGACAAGTGTCCTCGCTCCATGGTGCTGTGACACGGGGCGCTCTCGGCCAATGGGGGCGTGGAGAATCCCATGATGACGAAACACTGAAAACTGATTGGCCTTTGATGTTCCACCCAGCCTTCGAGGATAAAAGGAGAGATCGGACACTACACAGACCCAAGGGCCGAGCCGCTGGTGCACTGTGTCCGCCTCTTGTCTGCATCCTTCCTGCTCACGGGACAGAAAGATGGTAGGGCTTTTTTTTTGTTTTTCCCTTCGGCTCTGTACGTTGTGATTTTATCGGTGTTCAATAACATCACAGTTGCAACAAGTTAAAAAATTTGAGTTGTAACAACATGCTAGATGTTTACACCGAGTGCTGAGTAAGCTGCTGTATGGTGATGTAATTTTAACGATATAATCTTCATCCAGGGACGTTTAGCGATTGTGGTTTATTTGTAATACAAGTGCGAGCAAGTTTTCCGAGCGTAGCCGCAGTTTCTGCTTCCCGGCGATTTACCGTACACCCGCTTGGTTTTGTTTTTCCTCTTGGCCAGGCCTGGTGCCAGACAAGGAGGTGCGGGTGAGCGTGAAGGCGCTGGCGGTGAGCTGCGTGGGGGCGGCCGCCGCCCTGCTCCCCGAGGCCTTCTTCAGCAGCCTGTACCGAGAGCCTCTGGAGGGGCTGCCGTCGGACGGTGAGAGTGCCGACCCGCTCCCCCCCCCGGGGGTCAGTCAGTCAGTCCTCGCCTTGGCGGCATGACCGAACTCGCATATGCGTCCTCTCCCCACACAGAGCAGCAGTACGTCACCGACATCCTGAGGTACGTCGACCACGGAGACCCGCAGATCCGGGGATCCACCGCCATCCTGTGTGGGACTGTCATCCATTCCGTCCTCACCAAGACCCGGTTCAACGTGGAACCCTGGTTGGTTGCGGTGAAAACCTCAACGGGTGTGTGTCCCGAACAGAGATGGATAATCAAAATGGTCGTTTTAAAATCGAGTCGGATATAGGGTCTGGTTTTATTTTTATTATACGTCTAATAAACAGTTGTTGTGGTCTCACAATGTGATAGAATGGCTTGCTATTAATATAAAGTATTTTTATTGATCCCTGTGTCACGGTCGCCGATGGCTGGCTGTAAGCCTCAGTCAACATTCTCACTATGTTTGTGCCCATGTGACAGGAAACCCCATGTCTGTGGTGGACCTCGTGCCTCTGCTGCAGAAGACCTTAAAGGACGAGTCTTCCGTCACTTGCAAGATGTCTTGCGCCGCCGTTAGGGTGAGTGGCTTTAAATGGATACCTTCCAGTAAGAGGTTCCGTCATAAGTTTGGTTACTGTAGCAACACTGCGTTTGCGATATGAATGATGCTGTGCCGGGATGGAGTGTTAAGGTCGCTGAAAATGCTCTGCATGTCGCAGCACTGCATCATGGCCCTGTGCTGCAGCAGTTTCAGTGAACTGGGCCTGCAACTGGTCATCAACCTCCTGACCCTGAGGGACTGCTCCTATTGGCTGGTCAGGACCGAGCTGCTGGAGACGCTCGCCGAGATGGATTTTCGGTATCGGAGTCTTGTTTCACGCTCCGTTGCGTTATCTCGTCACGCGATCCACGCCAGTAACCCTAAGTTGGGCTTCTGCCTTGTTTGGTTTACAGGTTAATAAGTTTCCTGGAGAGGAAGACGGAGCATTTGCATAAGGGGGACCACCATTACACTGGGGTGAGTGTCAGTCCTCATGTGCCCCACGTGCACAAAGTACTGTAAAGCCCCTTTAACCTCTGACCCCTGCTGGTGCTGCAGCTGCTGAAGTTACAGGACAGGGTGCTGAACGATGTCGTCCTATACCTCCTGGGTGATGAGGACCCGCGAGTGCGTCATGTGGCCGCAGCCACAGTCGGCAGGTCAGGCCCTGCCCGAGCCCTTTCGGGTCGTACGTGTTCTTCATGCTGCCGTTCGGACTTCGGGGGGCTCCCTGCGGCTGACGCCCCTTCCCCTTGCTGCAGACTCGTCTCCAGGCTGTTCTACGACTGCGACCAGGGCCAGGGAGACCCCGTGGTGGCCATCGCTCGGGACCAGAGCAGCGTGTACCTGCAGCTGCTGATGCACGAGAACCAGCCCCCATCCCAGTTCACAGTCAATACCATCACCAGGTACCGGCCCGTCCATACAGGGTGCACCTCCGTGGTGTGCCATTCTATGTGTCCTGTTAGTCCTGTTTTTTTTTAATAACTTTATTTTTTTGTTCATGAAATGCACCTCATTCTTATAAATTTGTGTGTATAGGCCTAATGTTTTTTTTCCCCCTTTCATGGTGGTCTGAACAGACCCGTAGAGAGATCAGTTTGTTTGATGCCATAGGCAGGGCCGGATGAAGTCGTCACAGAACACTCGGCAGATAATATTTTTTTGAGCCCCCTTCCGTCAACATTCTGCTTATTCATATGAGCAAATACTTTAGAAAATAACCAGATGGTAGCCTGTTAGTAGCTTTTTACTGTTTATTTTGTGTAAGTGTTCTTATTTATGTATTGAATATGGATATATAATAAATATTTTCATTACTCATGCCGATCGGGCCCTGGGCGGCTGCCTAGTTCGCCATGGATCTGGCTCTTTGGTGTAGGTTCTGTATCTACCCTGCTGTTACTCCTTAGGCTTGTTGACGTAGTGTGTGTGTAATGCAGCGGCAGAGTAGCACTGAGCCGGAGCACGTGTCTCTGGTCCTCAGGACGTACAGAGGGTACAGCCTCTCCCCACACTCATCTGACATCACCCTGGAAAACAGCCTGTCCCGCGTGATCACGGCCGTGTCGCACACCCTCACCTCGTCCACCTCCCGCCCCCTCACGGTGAGTACGCTGCTCTGGCCGGGCGGCCTCAGGGTCAGCCTCCATCTGCAGGGGCAGCTGGGGAAACGCACTAAAGCCGGCCCGCTTTGGTGGGTGTGTGTGGAGCTTAAACTGCATCCGCAGCTGCTTTATTGAAGAAACGTTCTTTTGAATTTTTTTTTGTACTTTTATTTTAATGGAATATCACAAACGTTCAGCGCAATGAAATCAGCAGCCGGTGACTTGTGCATTCACAAACACCGTACTGACGAAGATGCAGGTCACTTCCTAACAGAGGTAGAGATTTCAGGTCCAGAGAGTACATATCCAGACTAAGATTTTGTTCCAACCAACCAGTTCTGTGACTCTTAATCTCCACCTCTGCTTCCTAATGAGTCATACAATCTTCACATAGAGTCACAAGCACAATGAATTGTTCCCAATAATTCTAGAATTTGTCAACAGATTCAACAGAAAGGTGAGGTTTAGGTTCAATTAAATTATTATTTTGCCTCCTGATAAGTTCTAGTACCCCAAAATATGGTAAAAGTTTTACCGGGAAACACTTGAGGTTTTTACAAAAGGAAAAAAAAAATTTAATCATGAAAAAAATAAGTTAATACATAAAATATTACTTACAAAAATAAACTCAAACCTACCCAACTACATTAAAAGTTTATGAAAATGAAGGCAACTGGGTTATTCTCTGCTTTGTGCCCATAGCTACCAGGATGGGTCTCTCGTGACCCTGCATTGGACAAAAAACGGATAGATGAATGATTATACTTTCCATCGTGAAGACACTCCACAAAGTTATTGTGAAGCCTGTTTGTGTCCTGCGCGTGATTTTCGTGCCGTTTGTCCTTTCTGCAGTTCGGCTGCTGCGAGGCCTTGTGCCTGCTGTCCTCCGCCTTCCCAGTGTGCACCTGGAGCGTGGGCTGGCATTGTGGCTATATCGGCTCCTCCACCAATCAGCAAAGCCGCTCGAGTCTCTACAAGAACAGGAGTCGTTCCTTCAGGTGCGAGTGACCGGGACTTTGAAGCGCCTTGAATCTGATTGGGTGGTAACTCTTAGCTCCTCCCCCGGCTTTCGGTAACTTGTTGTGCTGGATGGGCTTGACGAGCTTTAGCGAACATCAGTGCTGTCCCCACAGCCAGTCCCAGCCTGGTTCAGGTGACGATCTGAAGAAGACCTGCACCGTGGGCATGGCTAACATGGTGCTGTCGCTGCTGGCATCTGCCTGGTTCCCGCTCGACCTCTCCGCCCACCAGGATGCCCTGCTCCTGATGGGCAACCTGCTCGCAGGTACCTACCGTTCGCTCCCCACTCGCCACACTCTCCACGCTGCCGGTTCCTCACGTGCTGAGCCCGTCCTCACGTCCCCAACAGCCGCTGCTCCCAAATGCATGAGGAGTCCCTGGTTGGGGGAGGAGGAGTCCGCCTCCGGGAGCGGCAAGCAGGAGGAGGCGTGGCCGGCGCTGGGAGACCGCGCCGTGGCGGCTATGTTGGAGCAGCTCTTCTCCCACCTGCTCAAGATCATCAATATCTGCGCGCACGTTGTGGATGAGGTGGCCCCGGGGCCTGCGGTGAAGGTATTCGGAAGCCTCTGTTAGATCCTCACTTCCTGGGGGCCGTCATTAGGCACTGAAACGGCACTGAATTGGACTAGTGCGCTTGTTAGGGCTTAAGATGCCATCAGATCAGTTCGGCGGGTACCGTTTGGATGCTGGGTTGGTGTCTCAGGAAATGGGGAAGGACACTTCTTCACAGGTGTATGGTTCCTACCTTGTATATTTGTACCTTTTTTATAGGTCGTTTAACTGAAACGATTTTCAGCTATCTTAGCCTCAAGACGCACACTTTTCCTTGCTCGTTAAGTCACGACCCACTTTGTTGAAATTCTGAGGCCAATTTATTTAATAAAAAATAGTGCAGGTGGAAGGGCGGGTCAGTGCTTAGCGCTGCTGCCTCAGCGAGAAGGTCCTGGGTTCGGTCCCGGGTCCATGCTGTGTGGAGTTCACATGCCCTCCCCGTGTTCGCGTGGGTTTTCGCCAGGGGGCTTTGATTTCCTCCCATAGTCCAAAAGCGTGCAGGATCGGTTGATTTGTGATCCTAAATTGGCCCTGTAGTTGTGTGAGAGTGTGCGCCCTGTGGTGTGTTACCGACTGCCCAGGGTTGGTTCCCGCCTGCACCTATTATTCCCGGGATAGATGTGTTTGCAGGTTTTTGGGATAACCTGTAGGTCAGCTGTGAGGACTCCTCAGCCAATCAGTCCTCTAATTAGTGATGTAATTGGGGAGTTGCAGCGAAAACCCAAGTACACATCGGCCCTTTCTGGATAAGATTGCCCGCCTCTGCATTAAGATGTACCCTAGCTACAGGGGGCTTGATGACAGCTTGGTATCATCTCAGCTTTTCGTCTCACGGAGCTTGTCGACGTCTCTCTTCCAGGCCACCCTCCCCTCGCTGTCCAACACGCCGTCACTGAGCCCCATTAGGAGGAAGAGCAAAGAGAAGGAGCCGGTGGAAACCAACGCCACCCCCATGAGTCCCAAGAAGAGCGGTGACGGCAGTCAGGGTGGGAGACCGTACGGCTCGGGGAATTCTTGGAAATTCTGGTGCTCTGCCGAATCGCATAAGCGGAGTCTGTTTTTCCTCAGCAGCCAGACCCACGGAGGGTACGGGGCCTGCCACTATCAACAAGTCCACCTCGCTGGGCAACTTCTACCACCTGCCCCCCTACCTGAAGCTCTATGACGTGTTGAAGGCCACCCACACCAACTACAAGGTCGAGATTAGACGTACTTTAAATTATTGCGCTGACTGCTTGCTATGAAAGTCCATCTATCTTCTAACAGCTTGTCCTGGTCTGTGTAGTTGGTAGGGGCCTGGAGTCTGTCCCAGGCAACACAGGGTACCAGGATGGGATACACCCTGGACGGGATGCCAGTCCATCCTATGAAAATATGCAGGAAAATCCAGTGAATTCCTCTTGTGCCAGAGGACTAACATGACTCAGACACGATGCGTGACAGAATCTGTTTATTTAAACGCATTCCTGCTTTATGTTTGGCATTTAAAATGTCAGTCTGTTTTACAGTCTGTCAGATCATCTGGGTTTCTGTAGTCCATCAAATACGTTTGATGGTTCGGTAAACCTTCTAGTGTAGTTTTGCCTCAGGTCTGTGACGAAGTTACCGAAGACTAGCTATGGAGAGCGAGACCCAGTGGTTAAGTACTGACCTAGTAAAGACGGCAGCTTCTGTCCATCCCCTGCAGGTGACACTAGACCTTCACAATCCCAGCGAGAAGTTCGGCGGTTTCCTGAGGTCGGCGTTGGACGTGCTGTCCCAGCTGCTGGAACTGGCGACACTGCATGACATTGGAAAGGTCCGACTTTGCTCTGGAAACCACGGTAATCGTATCTCGGGCCGGTCTTGCCAGTGGAAGTGTTCAGCGATCTCTCCCATGCTTTTTGTAGTGTGTAGAAGAAATCCTGAGCTACTTGAAGTCTTGCTTCTCCAGAGAACCTACCATGGCCACCGTGTGTGTGCAGCAGGTACGAGTCTCCCCCACCCTTCCGCTGCCCCCGTGATGTCTGTCTCATCGATGACGTCGATACTTACTTCCTTGATCGATTTCCAGCTTCTCAAGACCCTTTTTGGAACCAACCTGGCCTCCCAGTATGATGGCTCCTCGTCGAACCCCAGCAAGTCCCAGGGCAAGGGGCTGCGACTGGGCTCCTCCAGCCTGCGGCCAGGACTCTATCACTACTGCTTCATGGCCCCCTACACGCACTTCACCCAGGCGCTGGCCGACGCCAGCCTGCGCAACATGGTGCAGGCCGACCTGGAGCAGGACGCCTCCGGGTCAGTTTCACACGGCCTCTGCTGACTTCAGTCTGCTGCTCTGAGGGTTTAAATCAGTCGGACTGACTGATTAGACCAGGGGTGGGGAACCTGATCCATGGAGGGCCGGTGTGGGGTCGGGTTTTTGGGATGGCCTCTCAATCAGCCAATCACAGAGGGTCCCCAGGACTGGAGTTGAGAACCGCTGCTTTATGATTGGCTGATTGAGAGGTCATCCCAAAAACCCGCACCCACACCGGCCCTCCATGGAACGGGTTCACCACCCCTGGATTAGACACTTCATCAATCCTGAAGGAAATTTCTGGTTGACAGTGTATGTGTATATATATGTACACAGTAAAAAGACATTTAGACATGAATAGACAGAAAACAGTAACAATGCATAACCAGGAATGCACATGACTGGTATGCAAGTATGCATTGACCTTTAAAAGGGATGCGTGCAGCAATTGAATGCTGTAACAGTGGAAATGCGTACGTATTTTATGTGGATTTCTGCTGCTGTGACAAGAAATTACTATGCATTTTAACGGCTCAGAAATAGTATTGCACGGGGGATATTGCACAGCAAATGACCGTGATGTTCTGTGAATGTATCTAAGTGGTTCAGGTCTGTTCAGACAGCTGGTGTGCCTTAGTGTGACTCGTCGTAGAGTCTAATGGCTTTGCTGTTCTGTGTTTGGTACCACTGCCCTAGTCATGTCCTTTATCTAATCAGCATTGTACTGGGTCCTGCCCAAATGAACTGTGTGCTACTCTGCAGCTGCGTGTGAAGCAGCCTTAATTAACGTGAGTCTTTGTGACCTTCAGGTGGTTTGATGTGATGCAGAAGGTGTCCAACCAGCTTAGGTCAAGCATCGCCAATGTCACCCGACACAGGGGGGAGAAGGTAATGCTCTCGTCCGCCAACCGGCTCCCGCGGAGGTTCTGGTCTTTCGACATTCGCAGGCAGATGAAGGTTCTGTGAGGACACGGGGAATTACGCATCTCTCTGTCAGCGGAGACATTATTCACGCCGCGTCTAATGTATCTGGCTGGTTTAATTATTAATCTGAAGTACAATGCTGCAGTTGGAATGGAGCCAGTGCAGATCGATAATGCCATTACCTTCATGCAAGTCCAACGTGTGTTTTCAAAATTGATGGCTGCATTTTTCTCTAATCTATCCAGATAGACTTGCCCGATATATAATTTACTTGTTCAGTTGAAGCTTCATTCCTCAAGGGTATTGAGGCAGCTTGGCTTCAGTTCATCAGCTTTCCCATAAAAGGTCCCTGTGTTCAGTTTGGTATTTATTTTTTCTTCCCCGTCTCCTGTACACAGAACGCCATCCACAATCACATCCGGCTCTTTGAGCCGCTGGTCATCAAGGCTCTAAAGCAGTACACCACCAGCACGTCCGTCCTCCTGCAGAAGCAGGTCCTGGATCTGCTGGCGCAGCTCGTGCAGCTCCGTGTCAACTACTGCCTGCTGGACTCGGACCAGGTGAGCGCCTCCTTGTGGCGACTTAGTGACAACTTCATCTGTGATCTGTGAGCCAGTGTTTGTCAACCCAGCCCTGCAGGACCCTGATCCAGTTCACATTTTTGCTCCCTTCGGTTGTGTTGGGAGCTGGGAGGAAGCATTAATGAGGACCCCCGAGTACTGCGTTGAGAAGCACTGCTATGTACCACCTGTTCATAGACTGTCTCATTCTGGTGGTCTACATTACACAACCTTAAATTATGTATTGGTATATGACATATTAAGTGAAAGTTACCATTCATGATTGCCTGTTACCATTTCGGTTCCATTGTTAATCCTTAGTTTCTTTTCTCGCAGGTGTTTATTGGCTTTGTTCTCAAGCAGTTTGAGTACATTGAGGTGGGACAGTTTAGGTGAGCTCTCTTCCACCATTACCTGCATCAAAAACACCTCCTTTCGCGTCATATTACAGATCCGTAACTAGTGAAACGCAGTGTTAAATTTAGATCCTAGCTGAAGTGCTTATTTTGATCGTGTGTTGAGGTTTGGGCCGTTAAAGTCAGCCTTCGGATATCCAGACTCCCTGATAATCGGAGGTTTGGTTTTTGTGCGTGGCAGGGATTCCGAGGCCATCGTACCCAACATTTTCCTCTTCCTGGTGCTGCTGTCCTACGAGCGCTACCACTCCAAGCAGATCATCAGCATCCCAAAGATCATCCAGCTGTGCGACGGCATCATGGCCAGCGGGCGCAAGGCTGTTACCCACGGTGAGCCCCGCCCACTCCCGGCTCAGCTGCATTCTGGGAGCCTGTCGGTGACACACCGTGATGAGATGAGCGCCGGCTCTTCCCACTGTCATGTTCAAATTTGCATATGTGTTGGAGTCGATTCTGTTTCTGGCGTCAACTTTTGCTACGTGACGCATTATCTTCCCTTATCTCTGTCTGCTTCTTGCCTGTTTTGTTGTCCCTGTCTGTTTAAGCTCTACATTTACATGACAGTGAGAAGCTCTTTGACACAATAGATTTCCAGTTGAGGTATAAATGTCAGTATTCGAATAAACAGAGAATCTAGCAGTGTCAACTTGAAATTAAATACCTAGCTGTCTTTACTGGCTGTGTGAGCATCTCTGTCTCCGTCCACATTTAATATGGATTTATGATGTTTTGGACCAGTCCCGCTCATTGCAGCTGTTTCAGTGACCAGGCCGCTGTTGTCCGGGCTCCTCTCGTTTCCATAGCGATCCCCGCACTGCAGCCTATCGTCCACGACCTGTTTGTGCTGCGCGGCTCCAACAAGGCGGACGCTGGCAAGGAGCTGGAGACCCAGAAGGAGGTGGTGGTGTCCATGCTTCTGCGTCTCATCCAGCACCACCAGGTTCTGGAGATGTTCATCCTGGTGCTGCAGCAGTGTCACAAGGAGAACGAGGACAAGTGGAAGAGGCTTTCCCGGCAGATTGCCGACGTCATACTGCCCATGATCGCCAAGCAGCAGGTCAGTGGGCTGACCCCACCCCCTGCTGTCTGTCTCTGTAATTGGGGGGGGGGGGGGCGTCGTTGAGTCCTAGGACCCCTAAACTAATAGCTGTTGTACCCCTGACTCTAGGGAGAGAGGTGAGAGAGCCCACCCAGTCATTTATTACAGAGTACATTAAACTGAGCTACACGTGAAGATTGGAGGAAAAAAAGTTAATATATTTAGGATAAATTATTACACATTGATATGACTAACCTGAGCTACATTTTCAAATATAACCTTACAATGTAATTAATTTTATTGAATTTAATATGCTGTGAGATGGGTTGGGGCCCCGTCCTGGGTGGTTCCCTGCCTTGCGCCCAGGACGGGCTCTGGACCCCCCCGCGACCCTGATTAGCACAAGCGGTGTCAGAAAATGTATGGATGTCCAAGTAGCATTTTCATCTGGGCAGTAGGGAGTGTAATTGCACCCCCAGGAAAAGCGCATGTGCTGACCCTCTGGTTTAGCGAGTGCATCGAGGCCGTAACTGCTAGGCCCTGACGTATATCTGAGAGCCTGTCACAGTGACGTGCCGTGCAGGGCTAATAGGCAGCGTGCTGGAGGTTCTGCCTTGTCTTCCAGATGCACTTGGACTCCCATGAGGCCTTGGGAGTGCTGAACACGCTGTTCGAGACGGTGGCTCCTTCTTCGCTGCGGCCCGTGGACATGCTCTTGAAGAGCATGTTTGTCACCCCCAGCACCATGGTGAGTCCCCGTCCACAGGGTGTGTCCCTTTTCGGCAGTGGCCGTGTCCTTCTGAGTAACCCCTCCCCCACCCCGGCAGTCGTCTGTGGGCACGGTGCAGCTGTGGGTGTCGGGCATCCTGGCCGTGCTGCGCGTCCTCATCTCCCAGTCCACCGAGGACATCGTGCTTTCCCGCGTCCAGGAGCTGTCGCTGTCCCCCTTCCTCCTCTCCTGCGCCACCATCCAGCTTCTCCGCCAGGACGCCGCCCCGGCGCCCTGTAGCGAGGAGATCAACGGCGACTCTCAGCGGCACCTGCCGGAGGAGACCTTCGCTAGGTGAGCGCCCCCTTCAGGTCAAGCATGTCACTCACCCTGCTCCCGGATAACTAATATTTGGTGATAACTGTAATGAATTTTAGTAGTTAAAACAGTTGGGTTGGGTCTCTCTCTCTCTCTCTCTCTCTCTCTCTCTCTCACTCACGCACTCACTCACTCACTCTCATACTCTCTCTCTCACTCACTCACTCACTCACTCAGGTTCCTGCTGCAGCTGGTTGGGGTCCTGCTAGACGACATTTCCACCAAGCAGGTGAAGGTGGATATGAGCGAACAGCAGCACACCTTCTACTGCCAGCAGCTGGGGACCCTGCTCATGTGCCTCATCCATATCTTCAAGTCAGGTAGGCCGAGCTGAGCCGAGGTCCGACAGAAAGGGGTCAGCTGATTGGCTCATTCTTGGGTAGAGAGCTACATTTCACTCTGTCAGTGCAGGCAGTCCTGGGGTGAAGAACGTCCAACTTGGACAAGTCTTACTTCCAAATGGACTGCCATAAAGCCTATTATATTCAAAATTTGAGTTGTAACTAAATAACATAATTATTATACAATAATAATGTAGTTATTATGTAGCGTATTATTTTTCTGATTTCCCTACAAATTTGACATAAAGACGGGCTTGAGTAACGGATCTTGTTTGTAACCTGGCCACTGCCTGTATTCCACCAATTCTGATTACGCCTTCGGTCTCGCAGTTAAGAGAGCTGTTATGGTTGGTTTCTCTCTGTTAAAGTGCCAACAATATTTAAGGAGGACTGTTTTACTTCCGTATCGACACTTGGAAAAACCTCAGCTCATGTCAGTGTTTAGAATAGCTGTTCCTTTTTTTATGTTGTTTTTGCTTTTCAGTTTGTTAAATTCTTCACTGTGAAGTTTTTATTCTCTCTATATGGATGTATTCACCTATTTCTAAGCGAGTCACACACTCTTAGACATGGAATGACAGGTTCACTGGATCAGTATTCTTTGCATTAAACGTTGTACCGTACCACTGTAAGGCAGGATTTACCCCCATGGTTCTCGTTACCCCCCCAGGGATGTTCCGGAGAATCACGGCGGCGGCCACCAAGCTGCTGAAGGCCGAGGGGGTCGAGAGCACTTTCTACACGCTGGAGGGCTTGAACAGCGCGGCTCAGAGCCTCATCCCCACGCACCCCGCGCTGGTGCTGCTGTGGTGCCAGATTCTGCTGATCATCAACTACACCAACTACGCATGGTGGTCTGAGGTGCATCACACCCCCAGGTACGCCGAGGGCGGGCTGGGCACCCGCCGCAGCGCTTGGGGGGGGGGGGGGGGGGGTCAGCCAATGTGGTGACGCCATGTCTCCTCACAGGAGGCACAGTCTGTCCTGCACTAAGCTGCTGAGCCCCCAGCCGTCCGGAGACGGGCCAGAGGACAGACCGGAGGCCAGGCTGGCCGTCTGTAACCGGGAGGTGGTCCGCAGGGGGGCGCTCATCCTCTTCTGTGACTACGTGGTGAGCTGCCCCTCCTGCGTGTGTGAAGTGGGTCCAGATGAGTCGTGGGCTGAGCCGTGGTGACCCTTCCACCAGGAACCGGGGATTAGAACTGATGACCTTCAGGGATGTAGTCATCTGATATCCCGATATTCGCATAACCCGTCTTACTCTACTTTGAGACAAACACACACACACACAGACAGAGTTGAGAGTGAAGCTTGGAGTCGGAGTGCAGGGTCAGATGCTCTCTCAGTTTTGGGGGGATGTGACTATTCTGTTGACGGATTCGAACCAGAAACTTTCCACAGAGGCCTAGCCTAACCAGCTGAGCCCCACACTGCCCCCTGCTGGTCATCACTAGTAGGGGAGATAGTAATGTGGGTTTCTGTGGTTAATAGTGCAGGTTTATTAGGTAAGTGTGCATGGAGCATGAGCATCTCTATGGTCGAACCCCCCGTGATGCTCTCTCGCACGCCTGCAGTGCCAGAACCTGCACGACTCGGAACACCTGACCTGGCTCATCGTGAACCACGTGCGAGACCTGATCCGCCTTTCCCATGAGCCTCCGGTACAGGACTTCATCAGCGCCGTGCACCGCAACTCCGCGGCTAGCGGCCTCTTCATCCAAGCCATCCAGTCGCGCTGTGAAAACCTCTCCACGGTACGCCTCCCTCCCTCACTCTCACCCTGCCTTTCTCCATCCTGCTCGACTGCGATCGAGTCACTCTTCTGCCGTCCGTCCACCCCTCAGCCCACCATGCTGAAGAAGACACTGCAGTGCCTGGAGGGGATCCACCTCAGCCAGTCGGGGGCACTGCTGATGCTGTACGTGGACAAGCTGATCAACACGCCGTTCCGCGTGCTGGCGCGCGTGGTGGACACTCTGGCCTGCAGGCGCGTGGAGATGCTGCTGGCCGAGACCTTGCAGGTGGGGGGGGGGCGGGCCTCGACGGGGGCGGGGTCTGACGCCATGGCGCTGGCCACTTACACGACATCTCCCATGTCCCTCCCCTCACAGAACAGCATAGCCCAACTGCCCCTGGAGGAGCTGGACAGGATCCAGGAGTACCTTCAGAGCAGCGGCTTAGCTCAGAGGTAGCCCCCCCCCCACCCGTGGCTGGGTGCACTGGGTCTACGCGGTGAACCCGCACGTGGGCGGAGTTTTGACTCGCGTGTCTCCTCTTCCGTCCGTAGGCATCAGAGGCTCTTCTCCCTGCTGGACAGGTTCAGGGCAACCATCGCGGAACATTCTACTAGCCCAGGGCCGCCGGTCACCCCGCATCCCCTGGACGGAGAACCTTCTCCAGCCCCAGAGACGGTCATCCCAGACAAGGTATGGGCTCCATCTTAATCTGCCCCACTGCCTACATAAGGGGGAAGCAAGGGGGGTAGAGCTGTGTGGCACCACCATGTGTCTGTATTACAGTTAAGATCCCTATCCATCCGCAGTGCAGTCAGACCTTCTGTCTTTGCAGTGCTGCCATCTGCAGCCGAGTCAGTGTATAACATGACAGACTTTTCGTTCTCGACTTGACATTTTCATCAGACTAATTTTCCGCCAACTTCAGTAACATTTTTGCACTTGACAATCATTTGAAACCGGAGCTGTCGCTCTTTCGCAGTCTCTACCCGCCTTAGAATTAGCATCATTTGAGAATGACACAGTTGTACTTTTCCTATGATGTAGTTTCACAAAGATGGGGAATGATCAGTTTGAATGTACAGGGGGGTTAGAAAATAGCGATGGTGCTGATGTATGTGAGGTTTGGTCTGGCAGGATTGGTACCTGGCACTGGTCAAGTCCCAGTGCAGTGTGCACACTGACATTGCCCTGCTGGAAACCACTGAGCTGCTCACCAAACTGCCCCAAGCAGATCTCTCCTCCATTATGATGTGCAAGGTGGGAGCCCCTTTGTGGTGTCGGTGTTCAGAGAAATTGTTTGTTTCGTAGCAGAAAGGTGATTAAAATGGACTTGAGCCTTTGTTCTCTGTTCCACCAGGAGTTTAACCTGAACCTGCTGTCGCCGTGTCTGAGCGTGGGGGTGCAGCGCCAGACCCAGGAGCGTGGGAGTGTCCTCCTGGAGACCACCCTGCAGGTCACACTGGAACACCTGGCCAGGACCGTGCAGCTCCTGCCCGTTCCGCACCAGCCCTTCCCCCCCCCCACCGACCAAGTGACCTCCGACACTATGACGTCCACCTACTGGGACAAGCTGGCAGACGTCTTCAGTGAGCTGTCCCTCCTTCTCAGTGATCTTCATCTCCTCCTTAAAATGTGCTGTCGTTCTATTTGTGTGTGGGAGATCTTCCCTGATCGTTACCGGTCCTCCTTAAAATGTGCTGTCGTCCTGTTTGTGAGTGGGAGTTCAGCTTTATGTGATCTCCTGTGATCTTTGCCAGTCCGCCTTAAAACATGCCATCCCGCTCTCTGTGTGTTGCAGGTGAGCTCGTGTTCTACCAGACTGTCATGAGCCTGTGCAGGGCTATCAGTCAGTATCTGCTGTCGTTGTCCAAGCTCCCTGCTTCCCAGCAGATCCCTGCAGACAAAGAGGCTCTAATGGTCAACTTTGCGGTGCTGGCCCTGGAGGTGTGTCCTGGGGGGGTGGATCACACACCCCATTCCCTGTGTTCTCCCCCATTCCAGTTCTGAGCTGTCTAACTTTACCTAGCGGTGTCCTGTTGACGTAGCTTTTTGATGGGAAGAACCATGTTCAAGCAGAACACGTACTAATGCCCCATCCCCCTCTGCCCCCCTTCAGTTGGTGCTGTGGCGCCTCCTACAGGACCAGCCCATGCTAACCGTGGACGTAGAGGCGGCCCTGTCCTGCTGCTGTCTGACCCTGCAGCAGCCCGGCCTCTGGGCCCACCTCGCCGCCGCCTCACATTCCAGTCAGGCCTGCTCCCTCATCCGCTGCGTGCGGCTACTCATCGAAGCAGGTTGGGGCCATCGCCGTGGCGACACCACCGCCCTGCAAATCTCGTGGTGCCTCGTCGGAGAACCTCAGTGAATTCGGTGTCTTCTCAGTGGCGGTGGAACCTGGGGACCAGCTCCTGCGACCTGAGAGGAAGAAGACGACCTCGGACAGAGGCAGCGAGGATGATCAGGTGGATTCCGCGTCCCCAGCCGGTAAGTCTGACCGCCACACTGGGAACGAGTATGCAGGCGAGTGGCACTGTAGTCCTGACACGGGCCTCTGCCGTAGGGGTGTGCGTCAGGAGTGCATGTGAGGTCACAGCGGAGCTAGTGGAGGCACTTCAGAGCGTGCTGGCGCTGGGCCACCCCAGGAGCAGCCGGATCCCAGCCTTCCTCATGCCCACGCTGTGCAACATCATCATCAGCCTGGCCAGGCTGCCACTGGTCAATAGCTACGCCAGGGTGCCCCCACTGGTGAGGAGGATCTAGTACTTTTTAAGACCCATTGTGATTTTGGTTTCATAATAGATGTCACCCCCCCCCCATAACAAACAAGCACAGTCTAGTAGCATGACATTTGGTGTATTGTGTGAGAAATTTGAGAAGAAACCCAAAGCAGCCATGTACTGCTGTCTCCACAGGTCTGGAAGCTGGGCTGGTCCCCCAGGCCGGCTGGAGAATTTGGCTCAGCCCTCCCAGAAATCCCTGTGGAGTTCCTGCAGGAGAAGGACGTCTTCAGGGAGTTCCTCTACCGCATCAATACCCTGGGTAAGAGGGCAGGCCATGATCGTAGATATCATTGAGCCGTGTGGTGAATCACTACTGTATGGCGGGTTCTGAGCTGTGCTGGGCCGTTTGGGACAGGGTGGAGCAGCCGGACGCAGTTCGAGGAGACCTGGGCAACGTTGCTGGGAGTGCTGGTCACTCAGCCCATCACCATGGACCATGGAGATGAGAACCAGCAGGAGGTGGGAGGTGTTGGCATTCCTACCTTACAAGAGACGGCTGGGTGGCCTTTCCTGCAGTAGTCCCCAAACATCCCAAAAAGATCCAGCTTCTCGGCACACCTCACTAGATTAGGCAACACTTCACCAGTCTGGGCAGATTAGCATTTGTCCTGGAGTAATTTGGGCAGAGGGTCGAAAGGCAGGGTTCCTTTAAGCAAGTGAGGAAAATCTCCATTGACCAGGCGACCTTCTACATTTCCACCTGCTGAATCCGTTGTCTGGGTAATCAGATTTTGGCAGCCGCCAAGGCAAATGCATCCTGTACCTTCTCTCTGCTCGTTTGGAGAACTGGGTTTGGAACTGCTGAGGCTCTGTGATGGACAGGGGCTTATCTTCCTCAGGAGGACCTGGAGCGGACACAGATCAACGTGCTCGCGGTCCAGGCCATCACGTCTCTGGTGCTGAGCGCCATGACGCTGCCCATCGCCGGGAACCCGGCAGTCAGTTGCCTGGAGCAGCAGCCCCGCAACAAGACCCTGAAAGCCCTGGACACTCGGTGAGAAGCCCCATTTAGCCTGGGAGTGGCGTGTGTAGGCCTTCATTTCCACAAACTTCTAAGGAAGACTTGAGGTTGTGAGGAACACATCTTTAATAATCACTGGTTGACATTTATGAGGGATAATTAAACAGGTATGGTCAACATCCTTGTCGCTATGCCTGCCAGGCCTGCAGGACTGAAATGGATCTTGCTATTGCTTATAGCAGTGCCTGGTGCTGATCTGTGGTTCCCCATCACACTAGGTTTGGTAGGAAGCTATGCGTGATCCGCGGTGTCGTGGAGCGTGAGATCCAGGCCATGGTGTCCAAGCGGGACAACATTGCCACTCATTTCCCCTACCAGGCCTGGGATCCCGTGCCGTCTCTGTCCTCCTCATCTACAGGTAACGGTCATCAGTTCTGGGGGTCAAGTACTGACCATCACCTCGCTAGCAGGCCATAGACATTAATGGCCATTGGAGTTGGTGTTGGCATGACGTGTCTGGGCATGCGGAAGCTAATCAGCATCAGCGTTTGGTTTACTCTCTGATCCAGAAATGGTCTCAGAACTATCTGAATATTATGTGTTGCCATGTCTGAGTTAGTGCATGCGAGTGGTTAGCAGAGTTTGAATGGTGCCATCTTTGCAGGTACCCTGATCAGCCATGAGAGACTGCTTCTCCAGATCAACACCGAGAGGGAGCTGGGAAACATGGAGTACAAACTGGGCCAGGTACGCATGGGAATGAGGCAATCACTCACAGTCCCGATACCCTGAGTGTGAGCTCAGTCTCTCTGACCTGCATGTAACTATCATTCGCTGACTGCATTTCTGCATGATGCACAGCATCATTAGGCATCATTAGCAATGATAACAGCAATGGCGTTTCAGCTGCTTCGCTCTCCACCCTGTAATGGACACTTGTAACCTTCACTAATGGGCACGGCAGCTCATTTCAGTGGCCCAGTTAATCAAGTATGAAAGATGCTTTGTTCAGATTTTAAGCTGGTTGCATGACTTGAACTCGGTCACGCTTCCCTGGAGGTCTGTCGGCTTAAAAGGTCTTGAGCTTTTGAAATATTTTAAATTTTTATGTTTTGGCTGCATGGGGCTTTTTAGTAGAATGGCATAATTCTGTAACTGTATTACCAAGAAATAACTGACTTATTGTATTATTACGCATGGTGTTAGGCCAAAAGTCAGTTTAATTTGAATAAAAATATTAACGTTTTTTGTTTTTCTTAGTCTGTGCGATTTATAAGGAAAAGATTTAGGCAGTATTGATGTAGTATATCCTGCCCAATGGACATGTTCACAGTTTACAGGTATTGTAAATGTAAAAAATCATACCTTGACCACAAATATTTGCATGAAGGAGGTACTTTTGCTGAGGGACTTCATTTTCCTTGAGCAAAGACATTTTCTCTCTCCCAGACTGTCTAAATGAGCTATCCTCATTCTCCCAGGTGTCCATCCACTCGGTCTGGCTAGGCAACAACATCACACCCCTGAGGGAGGAGGAGTGGGGGGAGGATGAGGAGGATGAGACGGACACCCCAGCGCCGGTGTCACCGCCTACCTCTCCCATCAACTCCAGGTGAAGGCCATATCCCGAGGGGTTCTGCACGGTTCCATCCTTGGACCCATAGAGGTCGCTGACTCTGAGCATGCCCCGCAGGAAACACCGTGCCGGTGTGGACATTCACTCGTGTTCCCAGTTCCTGCTGGAGCTCTACAGCCAGTGGATCCTGCCCAGCAGCCCAAGCCACAGGAAAACCCCGGTGGTGCTGATCAGCGAGGTGGTACGTTCGGTGAGTTTGGCTGCACTTCCCTGGCTCTCCCTCTTGGATGGGCGTGTCTTTAATGCCGTCCCCCTGTCCCTCCCCAGCTGCTGGCCGTATCCGATTTGTTCACGGAGAGGAACCAGTTCGAGATGATGTACAACACGCTGACTGAGCTGCAGAAGGTCCACCCTGCTGAAGACGAGATCCTCAACCAGTACCTGGTGCCGGCAATTTGCAAGGCTGCTGCCGTTCTGGGCATGGTACAGGTTCCGGCTCATTTTTTTTTTTATCACTTGCTTGCTGCGTATTTTAGCCACTTTCCGTTAATGATTGCATATTTGAGTGCATGTTTGTGCGCATCAGGACAAGGCGACCGCAGAACCTGTGTGTCGTCTACTGGAGGCCTCGCTCCGCAGCACCCACCTGCCCAGCCGGATCGGAGCTCTGCACGGCGTCCTATACGTGTTGGAGTGCGACCTCCTGGACGACACCGCCAGGCAGCTCATCCCCTCCGTCTCCGATTACCTGCTGTCCAACCTGCGCTCCATCGCTCAGTGAGTCCCGTTCTTGGAACCAGTCAGGGGTCCCTCAGGGCCCCATCCTCGGCTCTCTGGTGACATGTGGCCAGCATGGGACTCCCTGACTGTGTCTAACTTGCTGCCTATCCACTCTTTATCTCAGCTGTGTGCAGCTGCACAACCAGCAGCACGTGTTGGTCATGTGCGCCGCTGCCTTCTACATGATGGAGAACTACCCGCTGGATGTGGGCTCGGAGTTTACTGGCGGGGTTATCCAGGTGAGATAGGGCCATGCCGTGGTCTATCAGCCGTAAACGCTGTTTGCTAATTCTCAAATGGTGAAGGAATTATAAGAAAAAGTATGACTGCTTGATGAAGATTCCTATATACTGGGTTGGTTTCTCAGTCCTCATGTTCTTCCTGGTGTACTCTCTCTTGTAGGTTTGTGGGGTGATGGTGTCGGCCAATGAGGAGTCCACGCCCTCCATGGTGTACCATTGCGTGTTGCGGGGCATGGAGCGCCTCCTGCTGTCAGAGCAACTGTCCCGGCTAGACTCCGAGGCCCTGGTCAAGCTCAGTGTGGACCGAGTCAACATGTCAAGCCCGCACCGGGCCATGGCCGCCTTGGGTCTGATGCTCACCTGCATGTACACGGGTAAGCAGGGTATTCCTGTTGCGGAGGCGGCAGCATGCGCACGGGATCCTGTGGTGCCATGTCACCCCTCCCCCCGCTTCCCTTTACCCCCAGGGAAGGAGAAATGCAGCCCCGGGCGAGTCACCGACACGGAGCCCGCAGCCCCCGACAGCGAGTCCATCATTGTGGCTATGGAACGCGTGTCTGTGCTCTTTGACAGGTACTGTATTGTAGATGCTGGTCTGCTTTGTCTAAACCTACCCATAATGCTCTGTTGTTCTATCATGGAACTCTGCAGATCTCCTGTAATGAGTCTGCATATGGAGCTGTTAGTGAAGCCTTAGACTAATCTCTGCTCATTGGCCTCATCCTCGTTGTTGTTCCCCTCTCTCAGGATCCGGAAGGGCTTTCCTTTTGAGGCCCGCGTGGTCGCCCGCATCCTGCCTCAGTTCTTGGATGACTTCTTCCCCCCACAGGACGTTATGAACAAGGTCATCGGAGAGTTCCTGTCCAATCAGCAGCCATACCCACAGTTCATGGCAGCAGTGGTCTACAAGGTCAGGCTCCCTGATTGGCTGATCATGCAAGGAAGCTTTCAAGGAAGTCAGAGCAGAGACCTGGTTTTTTCTGGATCTTCTGTGTGATTTATTTTTCCCGTTTACACCATATTGCCCCAAAGCTGACTAACATACTTGTTAAAATGCGTGTTGTGGTGTGCCACGCCCCCCCCAGGTGTTCCAGACGCTGCATGCCACGGGCCAGTCGTCCATGGTGCGGGACTGGGTCCTGCTCTCCCTGTCCAATTTCACACAGAGGACCCCGGTGGCCATGGCCATGTGGAGCCTCTCCTGCTTCTTTGTCAGCGCCTCCACCAGCCAGTGGATCAGCGCCCTGTATCCTAAACCTCTAGCTAAAATGCTGAGTTGGGTGTGATTAGACTCTGCCCTTGTGCAATGTCATGGAACTAGATCTGTTCATCAAACAGGGGGGACTCCATTAGGTAATCTGGTCATTCTGTGCTCTGCCCAATAGCTTGTAACTACGCAGGATGTGTTGCCTGTCTGCTACATGGAGCTTCAGCCTATAGGTTGTGTGTGAATCACTAGCTGGCAGGAGCAAGGGCCACATCAGTCCACCATTGGGCGTCGATCTCTCCCATCCCCCACTCCCCACACATGCTGCCTGTTGATTGGCTGCGTAATCAGAAGGTGGAGAAGGTGCCGATTCAGGTTTGATCAAAACCGCGGGGAGTGACGTGTCTGTAAACTGCATGCTTTCCTTGACCGGGTCGCCCTCAGCCTGCCGCACGTCATCAGCCGCATGGGCAAGTCTGAGCTCGTCGACGTCAACCTCTTCTGCCTGGTAGCCATAGACTTCTACAGGCACCAGATTGACGAGGAGCTTGACCGCCGGGCCTTCCAGTCGGTCTTCGAGGTGGTCGCCTGCCCAGGCAGCCCCTACCACCGGCTGCTCGGCAGCCTGCAGAACATCCACCGGGTCACCACCTTCTGAGGGCCACCTGAGCCACGAGCCAACAGGGAGCGCCGGCCTCCCATCTGAGTGACCACTAGGGGGCAGGAGAGGGCAGGGGGCTGCATCTGTGTGCCTCTGCCTTCAAACTCACCCCAAGACCCTCCCGAAAGAAAGATTCCCTCTTAGCACCACTAAAACTCTCCGGTTCTTAATGCTTTTTGGCTCAGCTTGATCCACTTCCCCCGGCATGGACTCAACACTACTGTGTAAGGAGCTCTCTCTCTCGCTCTCTCGCTCTCTCTCTCTCTCTCTCTCTCTCTCCCCCTGTCCCTCGGTACTTGAAACTGAAGCTCTTGTGAATGAAAAATGAATCCTGACATTCCCTTTAAGGGGGAGCTCGAGTCAGACCTGTAGGGTTAAGCGCCTATAGTTAAAGAAATTACTATTTTTGAGTGTGTTTTGTTACTGAAGACTAAATTGAACTCTATATGACTGGCCAGAAAAGCACTATAAACCCTGCCTGATGTCCACAGTGGTCAAACTTGTATTTTTTTAATCGCTTCATAATTTCTCTCTGTCCTTTTAAAATGTCCAGGTCTCCGTAATTCCTTTAAATCTCTGGATAGCCATAGACAGCTGGGACTGTGTTTAACCGCAATCCTCCCCTGGCCGGTTGCAATCATTCCCTGTATGCAGTTACCCAGCACAATACATGTGTCTGTCTCTGCATCCTTGGGGTGGGAGGGGGGGCACATACTAAATCAGAGTTGCTTCTTTTGTCTTGTCTTTTTTTTTTGTTTTTTTTATTTTTAATTCTCAGGACGTAAGAAGAGATTATACTGACTGGAAGTGTCTTTTAACGGAAACCTTTCTATATCATGTATAGTCTGTACAATTGTAAAACCTGTGCTGCATGAGATCTGTGTTTTAAAACAAAAAAGGAAAAAGAAAGAGTGGAGGAAGAGTAGGGGAAGATGAAAGCTGGTACTGAGCGCGACTGTTTCCTAGGATGTTTCTGTCGTGGCCCTCGGTCCTGCAATCTATAACTCACTGCGCCAAGCAATAAACAAAGTGCTGCACCCGGTATGGCTAACCCTCTATCACGAACCACAAGCCTCCGTTCGGAGCCACGTTGACGTGAGATTTGCGGCCTGACTGGATTACCTGTAAATACAAGTACTAGCTACGTAAATTGATTACTTTGTGTATATTAGAGCTGCAGCATGCTACGAGTCCGCTTTTGAACGGAAATGGATATTTTTTTAGGTTGCATCGGTCTCAGAAAGAGGCTACTTCGGTAGTGAAAGAATGTTCCGGGGGTTTGCGTTGCCTGTAACCTGGAGGATCGTCACTGTCGCTTGCTGCAGTGTTCGCAAATCCGCCTCACTCCACTTCTTTGAAGCTTTAAGCTGCAGTTCCTCAGTTCAGACTCGTACCGGAGCCCCTGCTTCACCTTAGTCACCAGATTAAGTGCCTGTTAGCGCTTAAACATGGAATCTACACAGAGCTGCTGCCGTCTCTAATCGTGTTGCTCAGTGGAAATCCGTAGCAGCAGATTTATTGGATGCAAAGTTGACGTCATGGCAAGATGATCTATATTTTGTTTTGTTTTCAACACCTGTAAGAGTGGTCATTTCATGGTAGACACTGAAATTGTGCGACACTGCACTTTGGAAGCTCTTTCCAACTGTATATTTCGAATTCAAGCAAGGCTTTCAAAATTGCTCAGTTTTAGCTGTGGATTAACTTGTGGGTAATCCCCTTAATGACTCTAGTCAGAGATTGTAAGCTGCAGCTTCTTTGAAATTAAACCATGTGGCTCGTCCGACCTCTGTAACAATACTGGAGATTGTTTTCCTCATTCCATCGGGGTCCTGAATCCCTCATTTTTGAAATGTGAAGCTTTAAGTTGTTCCCATATTTTGGCAGCACATATCATGTTCAGCTGTTTCCTTTTTGCTGGGGGGGGCCAGGGATGCGTCTTGTGCGATGCCGTGGTCGTCGTCGCCGCTCAGACCTCGGACATTTGTGCCCGCGGTGTTTTTCCTGTGCAAGGCTGTGAAGGGACGAATCTGGAGCCTTTACACAAGATTGGTCGCTGTTATGCTTTCATATTATGAGAGAAGATTGTATTACATTTTATGTCATGTTTTAACATTACGTGAAAAAAAATATGTAAAACAATAAAATGTTTTAAATTGAATTCTTTGTATGTGCTGTGGTTTTTGGCCTGGCATTTTGTGAGGTGTATTTAAACGCTTAAGTAATGATCCTTAAAATGTGATGACCGAACCGCCACGCAGATACATTTTTAATAAAGGAGCACATTTGTTTAATGAGTCTGGATTAAGTGCAGATCTGATGGCGTGATCCTCTTACTCTCTTCATGTATTTAGTGTTTGGCCGCTGCAGATTGAAGATTTTTAGGATGCCCATGAAGACTCTGAACTAAATGACGTGAATGCAATCCTGTCCAAGAACAAGACTTTGTAACTCCCCATGGAAGCTTAAGCAATGACTGAGTCACAGATTGGTGCAGTTTCATAGAGAAAGTGGATCTATGTCTCACTTCGTACACTGTGTGCATCACCCACTTTTATTTGTCCCCTGTAGCTCCACTGGTAACCATTCTGCATCCAGAGATTTGTGGCCTGCCATCAACCAGACTCTGGCCCTCCCTATGCTTTCTGAATCTGGGATCCATCTGTGCGGACTCACCCCCCGTCTGGCTCTGGTGCTGTTTTACTTTAGCACATTTAACGGGGACCGTCGTTTAGGATTTTGGTGAAAATGATTGACTCCCCAAACTTGCAATCCATTTGCCATATCACACATCTGATTGTTTGTGTGTGTGTTTTTTTTTTTAATTCCCCTATCTTCTAGCTTTTGAGGGCTGCTGCTCTTCAAAACTGTCACGGGAGTGCCTGAAAGGTTTGTGTTAAGGATTGCATGGCTGCTTTTTGGTTTATAGCTGCTTATACTCTGCTTGTATTGTACTGTGTGGTTCTAAGTCCCGAAAATTCGACTCTGCAGACAGACTGTCATGGCGTAAAGGGTTCAGTCTGTTCATCTCTGCAGGGATCTGGGAGCAGCATCTGTCAGCCCCAGGGTGCATTGGTAAAGGTTTTTTTTTAATCGCGCTAAAACGGATTTAGGTTGAATTAGTGAACAGTGCTGACATTGTGACGGCTTGCCTGTCCCGTTCTCAAATATACCACTTACATTTAGTAATGACCGTGTGTGTGCTGCATTGGAAGTGCGATATATTACAATACCCTCCGTCCAGTTCTTAAAATGTGTATAGATTTTACCCTTGAAATATCTAAACGGTCATACAAACTATATATTAATAGGTTTCAGGTGTTAAATTCAAAGAACTGACCAGATTAATATGTAACAAAATATGAACATATCCGGGCTCAGAGTAGGAATATGTAATCGTCGCGGGAAATACGGGATATCCCAGTGATTAAACCTTAGATCCATCCATCAGATATGTTTCATGGCCGCCAGCGCTGGCTAGCGGTACAGATTTACATTCCAGCGTCCCATTCCAGTAGCCCCAGTCTGCTCTCGGATCCTCTACTGGGAGGCAAGCCACACGCGCCTAATGACGGCCCCTGATGGACGCTCTCAGCACGTCGTAGCGATCGGCCCTGCCGGCTGTGACAGGTAATGCTCAGACACATCTGAGCACGATTTTCACCTGCTGTATTTCACCTCTTCACTGCTGCGCGATTCAGACCTACGGAGTTGGGGTTTTTAATTCTCTCAGTTAGATCCCCCCTTTTAAGCTTGGAAAATAAAATCCACTTTAGATACTAAAAACAAACCTTTCCTGCTGTTAGACTGATTTTGAATGTAGCCCATAAATTTGATGTAAGCTATGTGTATTAATTTATACTAAATTTTACTTTGCCGATCTGTATTTGAACCATTATTTAATATATCTTTTTAAATATAATACAATTAAATAAATTTAGACCATTCATTATGTAGTACGAGCGAATTGCGGTTTTCTTGCCCTTAACTACAAGCAAAAGGGAAAATACATTCTTTGTTTGCAGTCCCCTCAATAAATGGAAGCCGGACAGTGTTGTAATCAGTCTCAGTATTTTTGTATTTTGCATTCGCTAGTTGGCAGATGCATTTGCGTTTATGGGTAGCTTTCTTTCTTTCTACGGTTTACAAAGACGCCTTTCAAACGAATTCTCGCGTGTGTGCATGGACTACATCAGTCTGGGGTGCAGTCTGCCTGCCTTTTGCCATATGCTTGCTTCTGGGTCTATGTCATCCTGATTAGGTAAGCAGATTCTGATAATGCATACATAAATGACAGCTTGAGTTCTCGCTCTGCATTTATGTTTGCTTTTGTCTTTGATAATTCAATCAACTGGAACTGGAATAACAATGTCAAATAATATACCTAAATAAATGAAAAGTTTACTCTACACCTGATTTTTAATGTCTAATATATTACAGTTGGTACATAAAATAAAGTCACTTAAAGCAAATCCCTGTAACGGGTTCCTGCAAGCTGCTGGTAATACATTTACTGCTGTTGATAACGCCGTTGTCAGGGACGCATTTAAAGTTAAACAAAGAGATGGGGGGCGGTGTTGCGACGCTGGTGGGCATAGCTGAGAGGTAGGGAGTGTGTTACGTCCATTTCAAACTTTATTGCTTGTTTAAGCTGAAATACTACTTGGTCAGAGAAAACTTTCAGGTAATGCAAAACTAAAAATTATGGAACCCTAAAACCATTCATTTTAAAATCTTGGCAGCTATTGCAAATAAATACTAACGCCTTTGTTTCAATAACATCTTTTTGAGCGACTGAGCGCACAGTACGGAGTGCATGATCGAAACGGCAAATAAAACATATGGCTGGTCTTTAATGGTATTAATTTAATATAAACTCGCCTTAAGTGGACCTTCCCACGAGCTGCTGCCTGGGCTGTCGCGCGGCGTCACGTGACCGCCCAGGCAACCGTTGTCCAGTGTTTACCGTTCAGAGCGTTTCGTCGGGACCATGCAAGTGAGCGGCGGGACCAAGTAAGTTTGCTTTCAATTATTATCCCATATCTAGTGTATAACTGACATTCTGCCGTCCAATCCTGGCTTCGGTGTTTTATTTGTTACTTATCTCGATGAATAACAGAGGCTCAAACCGTACAATGTAAACTACACCGTAACACCAGGTTACCACTGAGTTCACTTCACTCGCTAAGCCAGGCAAACAGCTGCTAGCTATAGGGAACAGGATAACTTCCAGGGAGCCTGCTAGTTGGTCTTTCCTTCTTGGCTTAGTTTACACCTACATGTTTTATTAAAACGGCATTAGTTGTATGGATATGGACTTTAAGGATAATTCAAAATGGAATTATGGCAACATACTTAAATCGACTCGTACTTAACACCTGTGGACGTAGCCCATTAAAGTGTAATTTAGGGACAGTCGACTAGCGGTTTGTTTAACAGCGCAGATGTTAGCGGACGTGACTGACAGCTTGCAGAGCCAATATGAGAAGTCAACGGCGAGCGGACATCTCCGCTGCCATGGTTACGGAGGTGGGGCCGCCCGCATTGGAGCAATGGCGAGGCGGGGCGGAGCTGCGTTGTCAAGCAGGGTTGGCTGACTTTTCCTGGGCTCTGGAATTCCACATCGGGACGTAAAAAGGGGGATGAGGAAGAAAGAGTTTTAAAAGTTAAAAAATCAAATGCATTTATCATGCAGGGCAGCTTAACTCGTGTGAGTGGGTGCGGAGAGAAGTTTTACTTGTGCAGAGAGACAATTCATTTAGCCCGCTATCGAGCCTATTACAGCGTAAAAAACACCACAACTGTAGATTGTGCTGTTCAGATTCATTCTGAGTCGGCCATCACTTTCTTTTCAGATTTGGACCAGTAAGTAAAATGTGCATATTTAACTTGTATACTAGTGGGCTAAACCTCCACTTGGACTTAGATCTGAGTTTGGTTCAGTATTTAGCTTGCTAGCCAGTATCTCTTATTTTTTATTAATTTGATTTTTTTCCCCTCATAATGCACATCTGACCCAAAAGTCCTGCCAGTTTGTTGTGAAGGTATCGGGGAGGGGGATTGCGGTGTGTCGCATGATTACCAACTCCCTACCTGTGCAAAGGTGTGCCCCGATTCGGCGCCCCACATCTGAACTAACAGCGGTTGATTGGCCGGTTCGCGTTTTGAGACTCAACCCCGCACGGGTCTTTACCTTTACGGCTAATGCAAGGAGAGACGCGATTCCCGTTTTCTTATCAAACACGTGTAGGGTTTTTATTCCACGTGTTTATTCAAGAGAAAGAGCACAGAAGGTATGGGTGCTGGCACCGAACAAAAAAGGCAAATTTAACGAAATCGTTTATTTGCTCTATTCCGAAACATAACACGTCCTCTAAAACGCTTATTTTTGTATTGATGATTTTTATTCCAAGGTCCTTAACAGACACTTCTTCTTATGTAATGAGTTGAAGTATTTAGTTGAGATTTTTTTGAGTGTTCTTGGTTATACCTGGACTTCACACACTTAAACTGTTGCATATTTTCGATAAGATTAAATGCTACACTGTGAGTCTATATCAAGACCATTTATTGGGAATATCCAGGCTTTGGGTTACACCCGGTTTCCAGAATCCTAGTCTAATATTACAGTAATACTAGGTTGAGTGTATTATTCATTGATTCTTTATTTGAATTTATTGAATGTTTGTAACCATAATTGCTGCCTGTCCTTCTAAATATTTCTCCTTTTAACACACTCCAAGAAGTGGGGTTAACACAGATAAAAACGCCATGGTGATGCTGGCAGCCAGCGACGGTTTCACCCCAGTGTTACATTTGGTCTTCTCTCTCTGCATTTCAGAAGCCCTCGATAAAAGAGAAAATGTTCAGACAGCCTGAGACGGCCAAGAGGCGTCTGAATTTGCCGGCAGCGGCACGCATCAGGAGCGTGGAGGTGGCGCGGGGCAGGACGGGCTATGGCTTCACCCTGTCCGGTCAGGCCCCATGCGTCCTGAACTGCATCCTGAAGGGGAGCCCGGCAGATTACGTCGGCCTGCGGTCCGGGGACCAGATCCTCAGCGTCAACGAGATCAATGTCTCCAAGGCCTCCCACGAGGACGTGGTGAAACTGATCGGCAGGTGCTCGGGGGTCCTGCATCTGGTCATCGCCGAGTGCAGAGGCCACCTGGATTCCTGCTCCAGCGACGAGGAACTCGGCTTCCACGATTCCAAGAACCACTGGCTGAGGCCGAAGGTCGACTCAAAGACCCTGGGCATCAACAGGGCTGAGAGGGTCGTCGCCGAGATGCAGTCTGGGGGCATCTTCAGCATGATCTTCGAGAATTCCAGCGCCTCTTCCAGCAGCTCTGAAAAGGCGGCGGCTCCGAAGCCAAGGCCTCTATCCGAACCGGACTGCTCCTACAGGCGGCAGAGTAGCTGCTCGAAGAGCAACCCGGACCTGCTGTCTGAGGAGGAGATGGCCAAGGTGCTGAACGACGACTCTGTGTTCGTGGACATGTTCGAGAATCAGGACGACTTTGCGCTGGACGCCAGCATCCTGAACGTGGGGATGGTGGTCGGGTACCTGGGCTCCATCGAGCTGGCCTCGGCCAGCGCCAACCTGGAGAACGACAGCCTGCAGGCCATCCGCGGCTGCATGCGACGGCTGCGAGCCGAGCAGAAGATCCACTCGCTGGTCATGATGAAGGTCATGCACGACTGCGTCCAGCTGTGCAACGAGAAGGGCGCCACCCTGGCCACGTACCCGGCCGAGAAGCTGGCGTTCAGCGCTGTGTGTCCCGACGACAGGAGGTTTTTCGGGCTGGTCACCATGCAGGTGACGGAGAATCATGGGCTTTCCCGGGAGGAGGAGAGCAGCCTCAGAACCTCCTGCCATGTCTTTATCGTGGACCCCGAGCTGTGTCATCACAAGGTCCACCAGGGTGTCGCCAGGCGCTTCGGCTTCGAATGCACGCCCGATCCCGACACCAACGGCTGCCTGGAGTTCCCGCCGACCTCGCAGCCCCTCCTGCAGTTCGTCTCTGTGCTCTACCGGGACATGGGCGAGTCCATTGAAGGCATGCGGGCCCGGGCCTTCCTCGACGGTGACGTGGACGGCCAGCAGAACAACAGCACCAGCAGCAACAGCGACAGCGGCATCGGCAACTTCCTGCCGGAAGAGAAGAACAACAGGGTGCTTCTCGTCGACCTCGGCGGTGCACCTGCCAGACACGTTCCCAGCGGCCTGTGGGAGAGCCCTCCGGCTCGAACCCAGGGCCAGCCGGCCGTGCACCGGAATGGCTACCGCTTTGAGCATGAGGGCAAGTACCACCTCTCGGATCTGCCCCACCCGGACCAGTCTCAGCTTTCTGCCCGCCATCTAGGCTCCTCGGGAAGGATGGAGGGGCCGGCCCCGCCCCCCCGGGCTCATTACCAGCATGCCAAGAAGGTGGGCGGGGCTGGAGCAGCACACAGCGGTGGCCAGCGCTGGCTCCCCGTCCACGTCCTGAGAGAGCGGCAGCGGGGCACCAGCAGCGACCAGGAGTCTTACGCCGAGTCCACCGACGGCTGGTCCAGCGCGAACTGCAGCACCCTGCCGCCCCCCATGAGCAAAATTCCGGCAGACCGGTACCGGGCGGCCGGGGAAATAGCCCAGCCGTCCCGTCTGGCCGCTCAGAAGGACGAGTGGGCGAAGAAGCTGTTCGGGGCAGACAGGGCATTCAGGGAGCGGCAGAACGGCAAGCGTGGAAAAGATGAGGAAAAGAAAGAAAAGGTAAAAGTGCTTCACTGTGGCAGAGTGTGCGATTCACGGGTGGGATCGAGTCGTCATGCTCGCACCCCGGGTTCATCCATCCCCAGTCGCTTTACTTATAGTCACAGGGGGCTGTTGGCATGTTGCGCTTTAGCTTTGCTTCTAACAATCATTAAGCAGGGAAACATAAGAAAGCAAAATTAAAACTAGTTACTGAACTACATGAAGAGTGGACAGACTTGCTTTGGCAATGATTCTATTTGTTCATTAGGGTTTTTGTTTCTAAAAAATACTTTCTGGCTTTAAAGCCAACGACTAAGGGATTCCTAACCCTTTGCTACAAGGACGAAAACACTTAAGTTTTTGCAGAAAAATATTTTTTTGTTTCTTATTATCCAAATAAATGGCACATCAAATGAATGGTTTGCTGAAGACTGCAGGCTCCAGCCTTTGAAGACCAGGCTTAAGCGCCCAGTTGCAGGTCCCTGCGGCTTTCGTGACCGCGCCTCAGCTCGTATTTCTCAGTGTATGAAGAAATAACTGCAGTTAATTAAAAAAAAAAATTCTTGCCATCATTCATAAAAGTCTTTCATATCTTTCGTGGTCTAATCTGTGTGATGTGTGACCAGACAAGCTGTCATTTGCTGGATTCCAGTGTCCCTTCGATATCTGAGCAGAACTCCATCTTCCGTTGCATCCATCTTCCATCGCATCTAAAAATAACCGCAGCCAAGCTGGCTCTTCAAACCATAACAGTAACTCGTATGTTGAGATACCTTGAGGTACCTTGAGATGTTTGACCAGCAGAGACGGCTCTGAGACACTTGTGCTCATTAAACATATCTGTGCCATGTCATGACCTCAAATAGGTCAGTCTGGCGTGGCCTACACAACGCCCACAAATTTTCCCTTGCGTATGTTAGAGAGGAGTCTTCATGTATTCCGTATAGTATTTATATATTTACATTTTGCGTATACCTTTAAATTCTTAGCTGACACTCGCCATCTGGTCTAACCCATTTTTATAGCTGGGTATTTTTGTGGAAAATTCGGGTGATTCTCTTTCCTGGGGTTCTACAGGACTATGACAGACCTTTTGGCCTTCTAAATTGTGAACTAGACTTCCATAATGGCTCCATTTCATGTGTCACTTCCTCCTTTTTAGAAATTGGGCCCTATAGAAATGCTGGAGTGTATGTTTGTGAAAAGCTTTGTTTGCACTTGCAGTACTCACCATGGTCAGTAGTTGGCAGCAGTGCGTTTGAGGATGCCTGTGATCCGCGGCTGGTGGTTCGGCATATATAATTGCGGCTGTTTTTGCAGCGTGCCTGTAAAGTGCCGGCTGGGATGATGCCAACCAGCAGAGCCAGAGTGGGAGACACGTACGGTATAATTCTGCGGTTCGCCTGACATGTTTGACAAGCAGTCTGTATCTGCCTCTGTTAGGTAAAATCAGCAGGAAGCGTGGGTGTCCCATGGCCTCTGACGGGAATGGGGAACGGAGTTTTCCTGATGCAGTCGGAGATGAGAGACGCTCGTGTGTTTATCGCTGTTTTATGCAGAAGATGAAATATCGCCCCGCTGTTGGGACTGAGGGCTCGTGCTGCCTGGTACACATGCCATTCAGATGTGCTGCCAGGTGTCCAGATGGCACATCGCTGGAGAAAAATCCAGCAACTTTGATTTATGTTTCTTTCGGTCAAAGCTGCCCGAGGTTTAACAACACAGTGAAATAAAACACCCACTAATCTGTTGTGTGCTGATTGTTTTGTCTCCTGAAGTGAAGGAGACAGACAGAAAGTGTACATCGCAGGAATGGGGTTGAAATATAAAATGTTTCGTAGAAAATGTGTAAAGAACTACATGAAGAAGAGGTTGGATTGTTTTTTTCAGGGTTTTTTTTGGGCATGTTTGCATTCTTCGGACATCAGAGGGGCTCTTCCTCGTGCAGTATGTGGAGACACAGTACCTTACACTTACTGGTTCCCTTTCCAAAAACCAGCATTGATCATTAAATCAGAAACAAACAGATGGTACAGTGGATTTGAGTGTATTAGCTTAACTGCGCTGTGCTGTAAGTGCAGATCCCTCTGCGAGGTCTTACATGTGGGGGCCACAGCTTGCAGAGCCCAGGCGAATCTGTACATTCATCCTGTGGTGGGTGAAGCACTGCGCTCATGTAAAATTGTCTCATGCGCTGAGTATTCCCCGGCCACACAAAAAGAGGCACCGGTCACCAGTCGATACATTTTGTTTTGCCCATGCGCTTGGAAGACTTCCCAGCAGCCTCTGGGAGTAAACACGGTTGTCATGGGCACCGTTCCTGCCTCCTGGGGTTCAGACAATGGAAATGTCGCGGTGGTCTGGGTTGGACGTGTTGGATTGGTAACGCATCATGAAAGGGTCATTAAATACAAATAAACAATTTGTCAGTGAAATGAAGTAGTCTCATAGATACTGCTCTGGTAGTGGGACCTGTAGGTGAATTCTCATAGTCTGAGGACTGTCAAGAATGTAACACTGAAGTATTTAGCTTTCTCCCCTTGGTAATTTTTCATGGGGGGGACATATTCATTCAGGTGAAAGGAGTAGGTGCTCTTCTCAGTCTGGGCCTTGAACTGACAAACTTCTGAACAGTGACACGTCATCCTAACCCACTGAGCCACACATTAGTAGTAGTATTAAACTTTTGTTCAGCTGTCCCTTTCATTAAGCTGGAGTTAATGATAATAACAATAATAATAATAATTTATTTATATATTGCTTTTCAGAATCTCAAAGATGCTCACATAGAATAAAGTAAACAGATAACAAAACAACTAATTCCTAGGGTGCTAACTACCAGCCCTTGGTTGTGGGTCTTAAACCCATGCAGTGTGCCACTCTCACTGAACAGGATAGTTACGGAGGGGCAGCCCTGCATGGTGACGAGATGTGGTTTAAAAGCAGCAGGTCCTCATTAGTGCTAAACATGGCGCTAAAACTTTCCATAAGGAGTTTGGCCATTTCAGTGATTAAATTAGAGATGAAGAACCAATCCCTGCCTGTCGCGGACAGACCCAAAAGCAGTACAGGGAGAACTGTTTGTGGAGGAATTGCTTTTAATGGCCACTAGATGTCAATGTTCCATCTTAAATATTTTAGTTTCGTAAAGTCTTGAAGAACTTTGTTTTGTATTAAGTGTGCTATAAGGCAGCCAGTGTCATTCCTTTTGGGGGTGACTTTGGATTCATTACGTTCGACAGCTGCCTTCTGCATTGTAACTGCCCGTGTTATATTGAGTAATGCGTGACATTTAAGGTGGAGGTTTGCAGCTGGTAAAGTCCAAACGCTGAGTGTACAGTGTGCAGCTTTTGGTGGTAAAGCAGGCTGTGTTTGAACATGCTGGCAGAAGAGCTCTCGGCACCCTCCGTCAGCCTGCGAAATGCTGAGACGTGAATTCCACCCAGTGCTCCCAGCCCAAGCATGTGGTGTGGTTATGCTGGATGGGGGTGGAGGGGGAGAGGGGCTGGTTTGTGGATGGCTTGAGGCTGGAGATGAGCAGGCTTTTGGGGGGGACGCAGGGGCTCGGAGATGGCAAGGCCGCGCTTTTGCCGATGAGGACTGATCCGATGTTTACTCGCAGTGCATCGACTGGATTTCTGTAAACAGGATGGAAGGAGGTCAGCTGATCTTGAGATAGGCAGGGGGGTGGAGGGTTTGTGGTTAGAAATGACAAATAATTGCAAAGGCAGCTTGAAAGGGGAGCCCCAAGGAAAATTACCTCCTGAAGTAAATGTCGGAATAATTTAGCTCCTGGGCCTCACCCAAACCCACAGGCAGGCGTGCTGTGTGGGGGTGGTGTGGGGGGGTGTAGTCAGTGGGACTCGTCAGGCCGTCTGCCTTCCTCGCATGTGTATTAGCAAGGTAACTGCTCGTCTAAAGCAGGGTAACGCCTCATTAACTTATGCCTTCGGAGGCGGCATGATGCCTGACCTGCTGATTGCCCACTGGGATAGTACAGGGCCCAATGGCACAGTGTAGCAGCATTCACTGATTAGGCCATTGTCTAACCCTGGTACATTACAGCTGACAGTGCAGTGGCGTCTTAATAGTTAGGGAAGCGCACTTGTAATTGAAAGATTGCAGGTTCGAATCCCCGACCAGCAAGACGCCACTGAGGTACCCTGAGCAAGTTACCGTCCCCAAGCACTGCTCCACAGGGGCTGAATTAGCTGCCCCCTGCTATGTCACGATGTCACATATGGGTTAAATGCAGAGGACACATTTTGTTGTTGTGCACTGTGTGCTGCGGTGTGTCAACACTGATCACTAACTTCCACCCTCTACCTGGCTGGTTTCTGGTCGTTCCCAGTGTCTCCTGCTTCAATTTGTTCTTGTGTCATGCTGTCTTAGAAACTTTGAGCCTGGAAGCAACCAGCCATGTAGCCTTCTGACAGCAGAACCACGATTAAACCAGGATTTAAAAAATGTCAATTTCTAAAAAATATACAGTGGTCTCTTAATTTCTTCCAGAGCTGTATCTACGGTAGAGAAATTTAGGGGATCGGTATATTTAGAGAAAATTGGAGGCTGGTATATTTAGGGTCAGGAAAATTGGGGATTGTTATAAATATGGTGGAGAATATTGGGAAATGGTATATTTATGGTCGGGAAAATTGGGTATTGATATAAATATGGTGTACAATATTGGGAAATGGTATATTTAGAATGGAGAAATTTAGGGAGTGGTATATTTAGAGTAGAATAATTTGGTGTCCAAATTATAATGGAGCCATTTGGTGAAGTACTCAGTCCCAGATTTGAGCTCATCTGCCAAGAATAGCCCAAGGGGGGGGCTTCCTGGAGGCAGCGTTTAAGCAGGGTAATGGGGGCCATGTTCCTCTGTCTCACACGGTCCCGGAACCAGCCAGACTAATGTCAGTGACATACCATGCAAGCCTTGTGTCGTATCCAGGCAACATGAAGAGGCGCCTTGGCGATCTGAAGCCAGGGAATAAATACACAGCAATGTGCCCCTTGGAATCCTCTCGTTATCTTTCACTTATGATCTTTGCCCGCTAGTACAAAAACAGTTTTTCACAAAGGCTCGCAATGTGATCACATGTTTGTATTGGGAGTCATTTTTTCTTACATTTGTGATTTTGTGCCAGATTTGGCTTTATCAGATTTGTTTCTTTGCAGTCGAGGTTCCTCTTGTTTATTAACTGTGTGTTCTCTACGGAACCGCGCAGTCACAGTCGTGTGGGTGGTTTTGGGTCAAAACTCGTCCGCAGCAGATTTCGGGTGCTAGATGCCGCCCTTGTTCTGTGCCGCTGACCTGCAGCGGGGGGCATGTTGCTTCGGCCTCTACATGACATAACGGAAAGGTCAAGCAGAGCGGGGATTCTGCGAGAGTCAGCGAGCCGCCTCGCGCGTCGATGGCCCTCCATCTCGTCTGTAATCACATCTGCGCCGTGGCTGACAGGCCGGTGACAGACGTGACGCTGCGCTAATTATCAGTCATTCTGTTATTCCCGAGATGCAGAACAGGCCCTGCCATCTTAACAGCACGGCTGCCTGCGTAATTGCTGCGTTCGCTCCATTTGACGTGCGAGCTGGGTTATGAGGCCGGGAGAGCGACGTGTAAATTACACCCCCGAGAACTGGGGTCCGCAGGGTGCTTGGGGATGCCGGGGCACCCTCCTCCTCCTCCTCCTCTTCCATGTTGGTTCTGTGAATACTCAATCTCTCTCTCTCTCTCTCTCTCTCTGTCGCCCCCTAGGGTTCGAGGTTCGGTGGCACCCACCTGGGCCTCCCGAAGCTGCCTCAGCGCTCATCCTCCAAGCGCCCCCTTGGTCGCAGTCGGCGTCTCAGCCTGGCACGCTCCCTGGACGACCTGGAGGTAACGCGCGACCTTTGGCGCATGAGAGCTTTAAGCGAGTTAAGCGCTCCGACTGTTAACCCTCTGAGTCGTAGAGTAATAGAGGTCAGTCCTCCAGAGAGGATTGATGTGTGTCTTATCGCTCATGGGGGTGCAGGGTGGATCTGTGCGGTGCTCTGTTGCATCAGACCTCCTGCTCATGTCGTGCTCTGGTTTTCTGCCACATGCTGTCAAGTGTGTGTGTGTGTGTGTGTGTGTGTGTGTCCGTGCTTGTGCCCTGTGGTGGAATCCCAGCATACTCGTTTAAGTTAAGTTAAAATGATACTTAAGATATTGGTAGAGAAAGGAACTGGCATTGTATGTGGGAACAGGAGCAGTGAGGTATTGGCAGTACGGGGGAGGAGCTGAATTTGCAGTGTTTTAATGCTGCATTTTAAAATGATTGTCAGTATCAGTAAAATGGTTTTTGTGTGGTGAGAGAAACCCAGTGGGGGTGTAGAGGTCTAGTATCCGCTCTGGAGAAGATGGATCTAATCAAAGCAGATACACCTGGGCTGCTTCTCTCATCAGCAATGGAGTTAAAGAGCGAAGGAAGATTCCTCTCCGGGTGGAAACGCGGAGAGGCCAGCTGGAAGTAAACAGGGTGTGTGTGCAGTAACAATACATAAACTTGTAAAGTGTTTTCTGGCCCGTCCTCTATGCAGCAGTGAGCTACGCAGTCCATATAGAGCAATGTTTCCCAGTTTGGTCCTTGGGGATCCGCAGACGATCCATGTTTTTGCTCCCTCCCAGCTCCCTGTCAGACACTCCACATTTTCACTCCTGGGATACTGATACAGAGAAAGACAAGAAGCCTAAGAAGTGACTGTTCGGCTGTGTGTCTCTGCTTCTCACCCCCCTCCACCGCATCATGGGTGGCTCCCCTTTGCCGGCATGGGGATTCGGTGCTGCGGAAAGGGGGGGGGGGTGGCGTGGTTATCCCAGGATGACCTCATTCCCACTGGACGGAGGAAGGCTGTGCCTTATAAACCATCCCCCGTTCCCCCCCCCCAGTTTGGCAGTGCATCCGGCGCAGTCTGCCATGGTGTGTCCGTTTCACGTTTGCTGCAGTGTAGCAAATAGATGAGACGCCGCTTTAATTAAATACACTATCCGGAACATTCTATCCTCGGCTGTCCACGCCACCGTTTGTTAGCTTCGCGCTAAATTGGTTTCGCTGGACGGTGGGCACCGTGTGAGCGGCCCTCGGAGCGAAATAGAAATGCCAGCTGATAAGATCGAGGCCGGCGTTTCCGGAGTTTGGCCACAAAGACAGGCAAGGCCTAACTGGATTAATTGCCAGCGCCCAGGCAGATGCCGGACTTTGCTGCGTGTGAGATGTGCAGGGGAGCCTGTTTATGCACGGCCTGCATCTCCCCAGTGATGGCCATTTTCTTTGTGTTTACCCTCCATTCGAGGCGACACCCCTGCTCCAGGTGCGACACGCAGAGCCTCACGAACACGATGGGCGTGTCACAGCCCGCCCCAGCCCGTGTGTCACTTGACCGTGACTCAGCCATCCGTCGTACATTGTTCAGCCTGACAGGAGTGCCGCTGGACTTCCTCAGTTGGAATTTCACGGGAAGCGCTTCTGTTTCCACCTGAAAAGCCACTCGATCATTATGTGACAAAGCGTCATACCTGGGGGCCTTAATCTGATTGGCTTTGCTGAAGAGCTGGATGATTATGGATGAGCGACACGAAAGCACGTGGTATCATCACATCGCCATCTCAGAACCGTCAGTCAAATCCTTTACAAGAGACCTACTGCGGAATGGCGGCCGCATGTAACATGGTGACACAGCGTGTTCATGCGTTCCACGCTGTGTCATCCTGGTGACCCAGCGGTGACTGCCGCTGCCTCGTCCCATCACGCCTCTCCGTTCTCTCTCTCTGGTGTTTCGTCATTTTTGACTACGCCCTCCCCCCCGCAGGCCTCATCGATATCGCCTCCTACCCAGGGCTCCTCCCTCGGGGTCGAAGCAGGAAGCCGAGACCGGCTGATAGACAGCCCCCCCCCCCTCCCCTCCACACGCGCCGCGTGAGACCAGCCGTCTCCGGGCTGAGCAGGCGCCCCGGGGGGGGGGGGGGGGGCAGGACCGCCGCCGTATATCTGGATAATTGCAGACTGACCGCACAGCCTATTATTTTATCTCAAGGCTGCTAGAAGGGAGAATAATTGGCTATAGGAGCAGGACGTGGGCAGAGAGGCCGCGGTGTCATTAGCGCACCATTATATAGAGCTCCAGGCGGTGGGGGGGTAATTTTGTAGTCAGGGCTTTTAAGCCAATCAGACGGAGGCAATGGCTGCAGTCCTGTGCGGGTCTCCATAGTGGGGCTCCGGGGCTGCAGTTCTTCCTTCAGTCTCCCAGTGACTTCCGGCTTCATGCACCAAAGGGAAACCTTGGCGGTCTGTGTCCATGGTCTCGCTCAGGTGGTACTTTTCCCAACTGCCCCCCCAACGCTAAGGAAACGTGCTGACTCCGCCGGGAGGGTCGGAGAAAACCCAGGAGTTTCCATGGTGTCGTCGTGCAGATCGGCATTTTTTTCCGGCCCGCAGCCGATACGAGGCTGGTGACATGGTGGAGGCGGGCATGGGGGGGGGGGGGTCCATTAAACCAGTTGGAACAGGAATTCCCTCAGGCGGCAGAGGGCCTGCAGAGCCACCCCTAACCTCAGGAATGAGCTGCAGTTCTGGCTCCATACACACGGCACTTTTCCCATCCTGGAGGGCCAAGAAAATGCCTAAATGGGGGGTTGGGTGGATGCGCAACAACCCATGGTGACTGCACAGTCGGGCAGCCTTCTTTGTGGTCCATTTCATTAGTCACGTTTACATGACAGATGTAGAGAGCACCCCCCCCCCCTTTCCATATCGTACATGTGGCGCTAGGCAGTGTGGGTCTGCGGGCGTCACTCCGCCCCCAATGTCAGCGTCCGTGGGCTGATTGGTGGGCTGGCAGGTCAAAGAGCAGCTGGCTCGAAGGCTGCTTAAGGGGGGCTTCTTTGAAGGTGATATGGGAGGAAGGGTGGGTGGGGGGCAGGGGGAACCGGGGTAACGCAGGGACCGCCGGCCCGGTCTTGTGATGTCCGCCTCGTGTGGGTGCCCTGGGTTTATCTGCCTGCTTCTTCAGTCAGTCTTTGTTTCCCTACCCCCCCCCCCCCCAAGCATTGCACATCTGGTAGCCAGGGACATGCTGTGTCTGTGCCACTGCCACGGGCCCCCCCCCCCCCCCGAGCTCGTGAGCAGCATCAGCCGTGAGCCACGCTGTTCGCCAGCTTCCACCTGTGTCTCAGCACGTCAAAGAATGCAAAAAGCCGCCCTTCACGTTTCTGTAGCCCCCGGGATGCCCCCGCCCAGCCCCCAGCCTGGGCCAACCCCATTAGAACCCAGATTGGGGGTGTGGGGCTCACGTGAGAAAACAGCCCCCCTACCCCAGAGGGCTCTGCAGTGACACGTCCAAACACTCGACCCCCACACACAGACACGCACACAGTGACAGATCAATGACCACACACATGCGAGGGGTTAACAATGAAGATTGATCTGTGAGTGTACACACACACACACACACACACACACACACATAGACGTACATAGACATACATGGATATAACACAGACAGACGCACACAGGTGTACAAAGAGACACAGACAGATCTGTGGGATCTCATGAGGGTTAAAAAGTGACCACACACTCACAAACAACATCACACTGTCACACACACAAACACACACGCGCTCCGCCATCATCATCCCCCCCGTCTCCTCCTCAGTAGGCGGAATAGGAATGAGGGGGGCGTGTAGGAGGCAGCGGGAGGGGGAGGGCTCGGCAGCCGCGGGGAGGGAGGGAGGGAGGGAGCAGAGCACAGCGCAGCGCCGTGGAGAGCGGGGAGCAGCCAGCGCTGCCACGGGCGCATGGACCTGCCGTCAGGGAGCAGCCAGCCGGCCACCGCTGCCGCCGACATGGAGTCCGCGCTCAGCGTCACCTCCGACGGGGTGAGTCCCCTCTCCTCGTCCTCCTCCCGCTCCCGCTCCCGCTCCCCCGCGCTCTATCTCCGGCAGTCTGCCCCGGACTCCGCGAGGCTCCGCGTACTTAGTTATTTAATAGAGGCGGATATCGGCTTTCCTTTAAAGAGTCGTGCTTATCTTGGGTGTCCTGCCCACGTGAAGTGGGGGGGGGGGTTGCCCTGTGCTGGCCAGATGTCCACTAACAGCTGTTTCCCCCAAGGGGGGGGGGGGTGCTGGGGGGAGCCCCCTTACATAAAGGGGCACTAAATGGTCCGTAGCTATGCACATGGGGGCCTTTATTCCCGCGGGCTGGCGTGCCGCGAGAATGTCACCTTTCGCCTGCTGTTCGGCGTTCCGCTCTCCTCTGTCTAATGTCGTTCCGCGTGAGTGGCGACAGAAGCCGGCGCGTGGAACCAGAACTTTGCGGCTGAGCCGTGCCCACGTCTTAAGGATGCCCCCCGGTCTGGCGGAGAGGGTGGCCCCGTGGTGCTTCCCGCATGTGGACAGCAGAGGGTAGCCTCAGAGCGATGTGGCCAGCGAACCCGTTTGGGGAGGGGAGGGGAGGTTCAGCCCCCAGCACCGGCGGCCTTGGCCGGGTCAGCCTGACATTTTGGAAAGGTCTCCAGGTTGCCCCCTAGCTTGTTTTTATGCTGCCTGTGTTAGAAGACCAGACAGATGTTGCGGCTGATACCATGGACCTGCTCAGGGACCGAGACGGTTCAGCCTGGACTCTAAATGCCCCCGGTGGACGTTTCTGGGATCGCAGGTGGACGGGGGGGCAGAGAGGCAGGCGCAGGCTGTTTAAATGCCCTGATTGCACCGGGACACACTGTCACCCTGACTGCCTTCCGTCAGCTTCCAGAACAAAACAGTGTTTCTGTACCGTATGAAGTCTTATAAGACTTATCACCAGCAGGTCATGAGCTGGAGTTACACTGGGAACTGTCATACCTGGGGCCCTCATGTAGTTCTGGGAGCCGTCCCATCCTGCTCCAGTCACACGTCCTGCGAGACGCATCACAGCCGGACAAGCCAGGAGGCCCCGAGGGCTGTGGAACACGATCTGCAGGAGCACAGCTCATGGGGCGCGCCGACCTGCTCGCTGGCCCCGGGGCCGTATCCGCATTCCGCGGCCGTCACGCCGAGCGGCCCGACCCGGGTGCCACCAAAGGTTTGGGGGGGCTAGACAAGCCGTTTCGTTTAGCGTCTGAGGAATTCCCTCTGGCCGTGGCCACAGGATCAACGGCTTTCTCTTCTTTCACTCGACACTGGGAACATACCCTAGCAACAGGTGGTTGCTATGCCCCCCCCCCTCCCCCCCCCGCATTGTGATGTTCTGTCCTTTGCCGCTGTGGGAGGAGGGTAGACGTAGTATTACCGTCTAATTTCACGAAAGGTGTCGGTAGTGACGTCCTGTGGTGTGGTTTCTGTGTGACTTCGTAAGCCTTGCAGTCTGCGCGCTGGTATGCGAAGGGATTAAGTTTCATATGAAAGTCGGTTCGAGGCTCACTCTTAAAGCGGAATGTCCTCCTCTTCCATCTGCTTTCAAGGAATGTCGCCTGAGCTGGATATCTCCCAGTAGCTGCCGCTGATCTCACTGAAACTCATGTAGTATGTGGCGAACAGGTGCCCCACGTCGGGATTTCCAGGATCTTCAGGATGAAATCTCAGATTGAGCAGTGGTTAAAAAGCCTTGCTGGAAACCAGAAGGTCACAGGTTCAGATCCCAGTCTCCTGTATGGCTTGCTGGGAAGGCCCTGCACCCATCATCCAGCCAAGCAAATGGGGGCACTGCCAGTGTAACTGGGCAACAGCACACTACACTGGATCCCTTTTATAGTTATTGCGTTTTGATTACAGTGCATCAGACACGCCGTTACTGGGAAATATGGCAGCACTGGGGACTTTCCGCTCCCTCAGCACCTTTCCGCTCCCCCGTCCGTTTGTCTGCCAGGATCTCCATGCAGATACGTGGCGTTACCAAAGGATTGCAGTCGAGAAACAACACAAGCCCCGCGAGACGTGTGTCCGTCATCCTCTCCCGACCCCGATCTGCCACACCTGGGTGACCAGAGGGTGTGAAAGAGAATCAATTATCCCCGTCTCATTTAAAAGCCGGAAAAAAGCCCATCCTCCCCAATCCAATCAGCAGGCCGACAGCGGGAGCAGCAAATCAGAGCGGGAACAGGTGATTGGTGCCTATCGGAGTATGATGCCAGATCAGGGCCCACATGAAATGGAGCATCACGCTCAGTACATTTAAATGCTAATGGGTCCGGCGCCTGATGCCGCTCACCGCTCCTCTGTTTGCGGAGAGGATTATACACACCGGGCTCGTGTTAATGTTTGCCCTCGACCACTCTCTCTCTTCCCTGTCTCCGTGACTCACAGCCATTAGTTTGCCCAGAGCGCTGGAGCATCTGATGACATCACTGACGCGTGTTCAGATCCTGTCATGGCATTAATGTGTTTTTTTTTTTGTTCCCCTCCCCCCCCCCCGCGGGGTTTAAGACGAGCCGCCTTGGTCCTGACAGCCTCGTTTGTCGACGGGTTTTCGGAGAAAGCGGGATGTGAGTGACGGCCTTCGCTTTAGCCGTCCTGGTGGCGGTTTGGCTGTAGCTATTCGTCACATGGCGCTATTTTGATTTTACGAGAAAAGCGGAGTGCAGAGGCGGATGATGTCGGAGACGTATTCCGGTTTTTCCAAGGTGTTTAAAAGACACTTTTATTCAGAGAATCTTGAACAGCTCTCTGGTTCCGTCAGAGAAACCAGCTCCCTTCCTGGTTTCACATCTGAGTTTGTATCTACCCGCGCGTCGTTTGCGCGACCAAACCGCCTCCCACTGTCTATTTGTGCTGAGAGCTTCTGCAGCCTGGATGTTTGCTCCTTCCCACCTTATCAGCCGTCACGCCCTCCGCCTTCCCTTAGAACCCGACAGAGGAAGAACCCCCCCCTCACCAGCACCACCTCCGCAGGATTAGATGTCAGCTGTAGTTTGCCGTCTGCGGCCAAGATAAGACGGCAATTGTCATTTTCAAAGTACTTCTCCTTAAATGGCTCTTTAAATGCTTGATGGTAATGATCGGGGCCCTCAGAGGCGACAGACGTCACATGACATGCTGCCCCATCTTCCCTCCCTTTTCTCATGGCTGTAGATCAGGGGTCACCAACATGGTGCCCGCGGGCACCAGGATGCCCCCAAGGGCCACATGAGTCGCCCGCGGACCTGTTCTAAAAATAGCGCAACTCACCAGTGAGCAGCGTCTAAAATTTAATTTTATCCTGTTGCTATTCTTCTTTAACCACATTTGCATTTATATAGATTTGAAAATGACAATATCTAAAAAAAAGCATTTAAAACATGTTTATTATACATGAAGTTTAGATAAGTTTAGGTAAACTAGTTTAAAGTTGAATATTGATATTATGTTTCCCACCTTAAGTCATTGTTGATAAAATCATTAACGTGATCAGTGATCTTCACATAGATGAGTATCAATAATCATTAATAATAATATATAACTAAAGGTAAACTGAGCAAATTTGTTATTTAAGAAGAGTGTATCAAACTGGTAGCCCTTCGTATGGCTCAGTACCCGTGAAGTAGCTCTCCGGTTCAAAAAGGTCGGGACTTAGATCAAACCTTTCTGTCAATGATCTATAAGTTGCCTTGTCTATCTTGCCCTCCCCCGAGCCTCCTTTAACAGAGGATGAGAGATCCAGCTCAGCTCATATTCCGTCATCCGTGTTGGTTAAGCTCCACGGTCTCAGCGCTGTAGCTCCGTGTTGACGGGCTTTGGCCGCCTTAAGCTCCGCAGCCGTGCCCCGCGTTGTCAGCCCTCCGCTGCTGCACGTAAGGCCAGATGGCGAAGCCGGGAGTCGGGGTCCCCTGGGCTCGTCTCCGCGTGACCCATCTGGCTTGAGTTTCTCGACAAGCTTACGCCAACAGGATGGGAGTTAATGTAAAGTCCGAATAGATGGAGACATTGTGGACTGTGTAAGCGTCAGAGTCACGGTTAATGGTATGCACCGAGGGTGGTGTGTAACTCTGCAGGTTATGATGCTGCGCTTGTAATCAGAAGGTCATGGGTTCAAATCCCCAAGCAGGCAGAGTAATGTCACAATTGGGCCCCTGAGCAAGGCCCTTAACCCTCTATCCCATCTGGGACTGTCTGACCCCTGCTTCCACCATAAAAAAGAGGAAGAAAAAAACAATTACATCACTAAGTAAAAAGCATCTGTTAAATAAAGCAAACTGTAGTCTAGCTTTAAAGCTCTATCCGCTGTCTTGAAGTCTCTGGCCAAAACATATAATTGTTTATTTAGTGATTGCAGCAAACTGCTGGGTGGGCACCACTGAACATGCATTTCCTTCAAAGGGTCTTAGATCTTAGATTTGGGTTAAAAATGGAATGGCATGATTGAGGAGTATGTCCGTGGTGGAGGATTCGGCTGCATATTCAGTTCTGCTCTGAGGTTCATTTCTATCCAGCGCACTTAAAAACTAATCTGAGCCAGAGATCGTTTTTCTTTTTAGTCACAGCCATCTTGAAGGATTTTCTGACCCCTGTGGACAGTGGATAGTTTCACGGGCAGCACCGCACGCACTGACTGGAGATGACGTGTTTTCCTGGATTAGACGCTGCGCCGCGCAGTGTTTGTAAACCGCAGAGCTGCCTGGGATGGGCTCCACGCCCTCGTGACACTTTCCAGGAGAAACGCTTAGGCGATGGATGTGTTATTGTTTTCATTTATTTAGGTGCAGCCTCATGCATCTAACAATTACTCAAAAATTCCCTTACTGATTATCATCATTGTCTCTGTTAATTTTCCTTTGTGCCAGTAACTCTCTGCATGCATATTTCACTCCAAATCTTTTTCTACTAAGCTGTTACCTTCTTCTGACCTGGTGAAGTGTGCCGTTCGGCCCCCTAATCTCACAGGCTACGGCAGAAAGCCAGTGGCCATCCATGTTAAGGGAGATGGGGGGGGGGGGGGCGTCACCGTGGAGACTGTCCTTGAGCACATGGACCTGAGTGACAGCTTATCAAGACGTGGCCCTGGAGTCTGCAGTCGGCATGTCACCGTAATAACATCAAGGAGTCTCTTGACGATTTAGCGGCCTTGCGGGGTCCATCCAAAGCGCCGATACGCCCTGTTTAGACTAACGTAACCGTTATTTAGACTGAATGGGAAAACGGCCACGGAGACGGAACGCTGTAAAGAACCATGACTGCTATAGGAACGGCTGAAACTCAGGAAAATGGCCACCCAGACGGAACGTAAAGGGCTGAAACGGAGCCTCTACAAACAGCACAGTTCCTACTGAAGCAGCGGGAGGTGCCAAATGTTTTAAAAGAAAACTCTTGGAGACAGGAAGCTGGTTAAAGAAACTCTGAAATATTTCTGCCGAGCCATGTGGATGAAATTAAACGCAGCCCTTGTCCGCTACGCTAGAGACGATCATTCGGGAGAGAGCCGCTTGTCCTTTGTACATCTGCTCATTGTTCCAGACCAAAGAGCTGATTAACTCCCGAGAAAAAGTCTCCCTGCTTCTTCACACACGTGGGATGTGTTTTCAACAAACGGCTTGATTTTCCCGGTCTAAGTAAATCCATTTTACGTGTGTTAAGTGTGGTAAAATGGACATGCGTGTACATTTGTTTTTATGGTCGTTCTGTTAATCAATAAGCCTGACTTTAGTTGGAAGTAGTGCTCCGTTGGAGGGAAGGGCCAGAAACAGCTGCAGTTCTAACTACACCCAAGTTTCACTGTGGAAACTCTGCTTTGACCGGCAGAAATTCCTACAGACGGTATAGATGCTAAAAATAGTCCAGACCGCCACATAACGGCAGCACCGCACGCCGTGTTAAAACGCTGGGGCCATGCAGGAACAAATGGGGTCCAATGAGAAAGGAGAGCGTGCCTGGTTTCATATTCGAGGAGGACTTTATGACCTCATGCGAAGCCCTCGCAAATCGGCGGCTTCCTGCAGTGGCCGGTTGCTATGGGAACTACACGGGAGTAGAATGGAACTTCCTAGTCAGTGCCTAGTCAGGTCTGGCTGTGGGCTTGTACAGGCATGGCTGCAGCGTGCGCTCGCTGCTCACACTCAGCCGGGGCCGGGCGGCCGCGTTACCCCTCTCCGAGCTCCTCTCTCTCTTCGGCAAAATGAGTCTGAAGAAGAGGCTGTCTTTCAAGAAAGTGCTCTACTTCAACCCCAACGCCGTGAGTAGAACTTCCTTGAAACTTACCCATCCGGTTCTGCTCCTGCAGGCACTCCGTTTAGGTCAGCCGTCTCGCTCGTTCGCCCCGTTTCCAAACGGTCTGCCATCCCGTCTGCCCTCGGGAGCGTCTTTAAGCCGCTTTGGTCGCCTCGCGCCCGAAGGCGTGCAGAGCTCCTTACACCCCCGCGGAGACCTTTTCTCTGATGGTATCGCCGTGTCATTCGGCGTAAGTCCCAGCGCATTATGGACGCGAGCGTGCTCAAACAAACAGGGAGGCTGTCTCCTCTGCGCTGAATCCCAGGGGGACACTGAGGCTGCCAGGTGCCGTTAATTTCAAATTCAAAAGTAAACACGCGATTCTGTCAGACCACGTGGACTCAAAAGTCCCGCTGTTCTCGCTGGAAAATCCATACGACTCCATCGGCATCTTCGGGTCAGTACGTCCCCAGTGGGCTGGTGGCTGTCACCTTTCCCACAGTCTCTTCTGTACGTGACTATCGGGGTTCATCCTTTTTGTCAAGGTGCTAACATTGTTATTAAAAGCAGCGGTTCATAAATATGGGTTTAAAACGGCATTTATGGGCACCTTCAGCCCAAACGCTGTCGTCTCTGTGCTTGTGTCCGCGGGGCTGCATTTCAGGCCAGGCTGAAATTCTGCCTCAAATGTGTGTCTCATTAACACATTCCTTCTGGGGGACGGATTCGATTTTTCATTGTTTGTGGCAACTCTGTGGAGGATCCTGCATCATGGTGAAACACACTAGAAGATGTGTTATACATTCTGGAGGCCTGCTTTTAAGTGTTCATCATTTTCTATTACATCTAACTTTTTTTTTTCAGAATATGGACAGCTCACATACACCAGTGGGATTTGGTAAGAATGATAGCGATTACTCCCATACAAAACTTTGTGAAAACCCAGAATAGGGGAATAGGTATGTGCGCTTTTTTGACAGAAGTCTGCCTTGTCTCACCATCTATGCAGAAATTAAAAGGAAAGAGGGATTATCAGTCCTTTTATCTGTACATCAGGTCAGTAACAGGAAGAAAAGGTCAGGCGTAATTATGCAAAAACGAATTTGCAAATAACCCAGCTTTGCATTAAAGTGAATTAATTTTTTTTCCTGCTATAAGGTGATAATTTGCAAGATCCAGAAGCAGATAAAACATTCCATCCTCAATAAAGCTGCATGACGTTTTTTAGTGCATTGTAGCAGCCGGATATTTCGCCCGAGGTTGGAACATCAGGCCCTCTCCTGAGGGAGTCCCATCTATTGCATTCAGTATAAAAACTTGATGACGGACTAGCAGACTCTCTTATTCAAATCGACATACAACTGAAAGCAGGACCAGACCGTCTTTTGAGCAATTGTGGGTTAGGGCCTTTTTTCTGGGGCTCAACGGTGACATCACTCTGCTGAATTTGGGATTTGAACCAGCGACCTTCTGATCACATGCCCAACATACTTAGCCACAGAGCTACGCATCACGCAGTGCTCTTCTCAAAGGTATCTCAGCAAAGGCCAGGAGGCGGGACCTATGAAAAGTGCCGGTCGCAGTGGGTGCGAGCCGTCGATGAGCGAGCTTTCTCCTCTCGCCTAACCGGGTGTCCACGCCCCTCGCGCTCGTCACGGGGTTAGTCACGGCCGACCGGAAACGGGGAAAGCGCCGCATGTCCGCCGGCTCGTTAAGCAAGCAGAATCTTTAATTAAGGTGGTAGGCACGCCTTTCCCGTTAACATCTCTGGCGATCACGTGAGTGACGAGCGACGGGCGGTTGTGGGGGGGGAGCGGAGCACCAGCGGCGTCCCATCGGGGGGTAGGAAGGCGGCTTGCGGTGCGTTTTGCGCAGGGTGCACATTCCACACCCCCATTAAAGCTTTTCCCCTCTGCTGGCAGCTTTACTGAGACATGTTTGGCTTTTTTTTATTATACTCTAATAAAGCACATTGCTCCTCATGGCTTTGATTAATCATGCGAAAACATCGTTTGCCTCTTAATTTAGTTTCAGCGTGTGCCCTGCGATGATCCGACATCCCCTCCAGGGTGCCATCCCCCCCCCCCCCCCCACCTGACGGCCTGTGTCAGGCTTCAGGCTCTCCTTGACCCTTTATTAGGGAAGTGGTTAAAGGACGATTGATTAAACTGGGTGGATGGAATTCGGCATTCATGTAATTGTGGCCATTATTGACAAAAGGATTTGGCCTAGGATGGGCTAGGATTGTCTGGGGTGTGCTTACTGCATTCCTGAACTGAGGACAGTAACTGAAATAAAGGCGAAATCCATAAATTCATACATTCACAGGGATTCAGCCTATTAGGTGCAGCTTAGCTACCTGGCACAATGGCTCAGTGAAGATCTTCAGGACAAGCAGCCCTTTCTGTTTACCTATTGACAACAAGATGAACAGTCACGGGCTGGGGAGTGAATTTAACAGCTCATACGCAACACAGAAACCATCCCGTCTTTGTAATTAGCGTGAAAATTGTCGTGATTCAGCTTTTGTGGAAATGATATTCAGGGAGATTGCAGGAGCTTGTGGGTTCAGCTTCCGTGCAGATTGAGAAATCCCCTGGTTTTTCTTGTCTGGAGACCGGAGACAGATACGAGCGGGCCTTATGCCCCGCCCATGTGGGCGGAGCCTCGGCCAGGGCGAGGGCGGGCCCTGAATTGACGCCTCCTGTCGAACAGTGATCGCTCTGTCACGGGGTCCTGCTGCATCACGGCACCCCCCCACCCCCCCCCAGCCACGATCCTGTGTCTTCCCCTCGCTCGCGGGTGCGGTTAAGTCTCACCGGAGTCCGGGGGCCAGCGTCATATGGAGAGCAGCTGCTTCTGAGTGGAAAATCAGTGCGACCGCCTTTTCAGGTCAGGGCATTATTTACGCCCTTCAAAGCACGCCGCGCGCTGTAATTTACTGGCCTGTGGTTCCGAGCCCTCGCGGTCGTGCCGGTCTCATGAAGCAGATGACTTTATTCCAGGGGGTTTGGATGTGGTGATCGTCTTTATTACGGAGGCTATTTGTTTTTGGGTTGTTGTGTTTAACAGATAAGAGGAATGTGAATAGCCGTGTCTATGGGAGCCAGCTCATCCATCTCTCTCCAGAAGCTTCTGTGGGGACTTTGAAGATCATGGGCCGTTTGTACCGCGAACCCAAAGCCGAGCGGCTCAGCCCCGTTCCAAGCCTCGCGGTCTGGGTATCCACGTGAGGTCCGACAGGGAGACCACACGGAGCTGTGAGCCTCAGCTGTGGAAATGGGGAGAGCGTGCCGGGTAGGGGTCACGTGACCTGCCTGTGAGCCTCAGCTGTGGAAATGGGGAGAGCGTGCCGGGTAGGGGTCACGTGACCTGCCTGTGAGCCTCAGCTGTGGAAATGGGGAGAGCGTGCCGGGTAGGGGTCACGTGACCTGCCTGTGAGCCTCAGCTGTGGAAATGGGGAGAGCGTGCCGGGTAGGGGTCACGTGACCTGCCTGTGAGCCTCAGCTGTGGAAATGGGGAGAGCGTGCCGGGTAGGGGTCATGTGACCTGCCGTCTCACCCAAATAAAGGCAGGTCGTGTGGGATTCTCAAGGGTCTTTTTAGGATTTTAAAGAGCTGGTCATTTTGGCGGGGGGTTTCCTCACAGTGGGGGGAGTGTAACTCTGGAGGAGGAGCCAGCGAATCCCTCAGGACTGATCAGGAGCCGATAGCCTGGCACCCCTGGGCACGTCCTGGTGGGTGATGTTGGCAGCACATTCCTCAGTGCGTGCCGGGGACCCGGCTTGGACAGACGCGGCTTCCTATAGGCAGCCCTGATCGGCTTTTCCCTGTTAGAGTAACAGTAAATAACATAATTATGGTGTGGGATTTTCAGTGCACTTTCATTATTGTAGGGAGTTTGTTATAATGCCTGAAAATCATGTTTAATGAGCGTCTAACGAGCATGACAGAACCTGAACATAATTCTGAATCACTACTGGTGCCCCTGTTTTAGGAATTAGTTTATTTAGTTTCAGCTTAATTAGCATTGAGCTGTTTCAGTGAAAACTACCCCGGCGAGCCATCCTCAGTGGTCAATGAGTGCTGTGTGTCAGGCAGCCTAACGTCCCCGGGGGGGGGGGGGGGATTTCCTGGGCGGAGCTTCTCTCTGAGGTGGGAACAGCTGGGTGGAGGCAATGGCCCAGACGCATCCCGGCCTTCCAGTGCGAAAGGAGCTTCCGTTGCATGAGCAAAACACACGACGTGGCCCAGGACATGCCCGCGGCCCCCCGCGCCCCCCCCCCCAGAGACTGTGCTCGCCCTGTGGGCTCGGAGGGGCCCCCTCTCACTCATGTCTCTCTGTGTTTTCTTACAGTCTGCTGCGCTCTCCGATGGAGGTAAGCCAAGCCTTTACTCTCCTATACTAACACCCACCGCATTTCCACTAACAGTCCTGGGGGGGGGGGCGATGCCCCACACTCAGCCGCAGCCGCCGCTCAATAGGTAGCCTCTTGTTTTACGGTATTGCTGGCCCTGTGCAGTGTTTTGGGGAGGGGGTGTCACACCTGCCTGGGTATCACATTACACCCCAGAGCTTAACATTTTTTTGGTTCACTTCTACGAGCAGAAAAGCTGCCCTCAGATAAGCCCTGGATCAGCTTCATGGCTGCTAAGCTGGGCCTATCTTCATGGGTTTGTGCGTCAGGCTGTATCGCGTCTTTGTGGAAGGCTTTGCATTTATGTTCTGTGTTACTCCCCCCCAACACCACCACCAGCACCTCCATATTAGCATGTGCACAATGCCCCGTGCAAGGTGTGAATGTTTGTTCTACGTTCACAATTCAACCACCCAGGGGGGGAACAAAAGATGCAAGGGCCGGGCTTTGGGAGCCTGACCGGGTGTAAGTGTCACCTTCCCCACCCGCGGGATGTCTGTGTGGCCTCGGCCAGCGGGGGAGGGGCGGGGAGGGGCGGGGAGGGACGTTGCCTGCTCGCTCTTTTCAGAGGCCAGTCGCTTGTTTGTTTACATGAGAATGAGGCCAGGCCTCACGTGTCACTCTGAGGGGGGGGTGCGGGGGGGTGCAGCTTCTCCTGGCATGGGAGAGCCAGGGCCGGAACATCCATGTGGGGAGGGGTGGGGACGTCCCAAACTGCGAGGGTGAGCAGACTTGTAGGGCCTCCCCTGCTGTGTCCCCATGTCGTCAGAGAGGTATGGAGCGGTCCCGACCGAGACCCCCCCCTCGGCAGAGGGACGAGTGGTCTCTCCTGAGGCCATCAATATTGTAGGGCCCCACTTGCCAAAGGCATCTTTGGTTCCCCCCTCCCTCTGGCTTCCATTATTCATGCGGAGCCGCCACAGGCTTTGTGCCGGACTGCGTATCCGCTTTCTGCCACTCGCTATGAGCCGCTGTGTGGAGCCCAAAGCCTCCCTGGGGGGCTTCTGTCCCCTTTGATGGGCTCGCCATGGATTCCGGGACATGGGTTCCAGTCGGGCTGAAGTACCTGACCCGGTGGCACACAGGCTTCTACCAGCTGTACCCGGGTAAGACGGACGGTCTTTTCACAAGGTCTGACGTCTGCGAGGGCTAAATCCAAAATGTACTCCGTAGCTCAGAGGTTTTCATCGTTCCTCAGCAGCCGGCGTCCAGACACTGCGAAACATTTCTGCTGTTAAGAAGAGACCCGCCTTGTGGTCGGGCCCCGCGACCTTGCGGTTCACGCAGATGGGTCTAGGTTAGACGCGAGAACGTTCTGCAAACACGTCCGCGTAAAGTTTGCCGACGTGAAGAAGCGTGGCCTTTCCCAGGTCCAGGCTGCAGACAGAGAGCTCCTTTGTCCCTGACTGTGAAAGGCGAGCCGGCAGGGCCCGCGGCGAGCGGAGGGGCCGCGGCGAGCGGAGAGGCCGCGTTGGAGCACCTTTGTAAGGATCAGACGTTCAGCGTTTCCCCAGCGGTGAAGATCATGGCCGTATAGGAAGCTTGGGAGACGGGAGATTTCAATGTTTCACTTTTCTGTAGGGGATTGGGGTCATAAAGCTGTCAGGTTTCTCTGGTCCTCTGAGGAACCTGGTGGAGATGCCTCCACGCAGACTCAGGAGGCAGACCGCGTTCCCGCCAGGTGGGGAATCACACCTTCCAATCTCATTACAGCAGCACTCGCAGCCTGTTCTCTGGGGTGGGGGGGGGGGCACCGTTACCATTCAATGCCGCCCCCCCATTGTCGTCTGAGTCCTGATAAGTTTGCTGTTGAAGAATCCGGGCATTATCGTGGCCGAGTGAGTCTGGCGGCACCCCCTCCTGAGTGCGTCCTGCACATGCCCACAGAGCTCAACAGCGCCGACCTGCAGGGCTGCGGCAGCGAGAACAGCCTGAGCAGCAATGCCAGCCTGCCCAGTGTGCAGAGCCACCGTCGGCACACCGAGCGCCGCGTCGCCAGCTGGGCGGTCTGCTTCGAGCGTCTGCTCGCTGACCCTGTGGGCGTGCGGTACTTCTCGGTAAGTACCCCCCTCCCCCCTCGAAACTCTTGACCTCTGGACTCCATACCCTGACCCCTGGCCACAACTCCTGATTTATCCCCACAGGAGTTTCTAAAGAAGGAGTTCAGCGAGGAGAACATTCTGTTCTGGCAGGCCTGCGAGTTCTTCAGCCATGTGCCAGAAAATGACAAGAAGCAGGTAAGGAGGCATTAGCGTTAGCATTAGCATGAATACATTGTTAGCATGGGTGCTATGTTACTATTGGGGCCATGTTAGCGTGGGTGCTACATTAGAATAGGTGCTGTGTTAGCATAGCGGTCATGTTAGCATGGGTGCTACATTAGAATAGGTGCTGTGTTAGCATAGCGGTCATGTTAGCATGGGTGCTACATTAGAATAGGTGCTGTGTTAGCATAGCGGTCATGTTAGCATGGGTGCTACATTAGAATGGGTGCTGTGTTAGCATAGCGGTCATGTTAGCATGGGTGCTACATTAGAATAGGTGCTGTGTTAGCATAGCGGTCATGTTAGCATGGGTGTTACATTAGAATGGGTGCTGTGTTAGCATAGCGGTCATGTTAGCACGGGTGCCTTATTAGTATGAGGACGGGGCCGCGCTGCCACTGCATGGCTACATGGAAATGGACGAGGTCTCCCAGGTAGTGAGATAAGGTTGTTATCTGTGCTGTTATCTCAGCGGCAGTACTGACATCGCCTTGCTCCTGTCCCCCAGCTGTCCCAGCGAGCCCGCGAGATCTACAACAACTTCCTGTCCAGCAAGGCCACCACGCCAGTCAACATTGACAGCCAGGCCCAGCTGGCAGACGACATCCTCAACGCCCCACGGCCAGACATGTTCAAAGAGCAGCAGCTGCAGGTGGGCGGGGGTGGGGGTGGGGGTGGGGGTGGGTGTGGGGCGCGAGGCTCTGCCCACACTGGCCAGGCTTTAGCACGCTTTTGGAAGTGACTGGTACCTAGTTAACATTCATTTAAGTCCCAGGTTACTTTTTAAAATATCCTGGTTGTGCTGATGAATGACAGGAGGCCTGCAATGGAGTGTCTGAATAATGGAAGGGGTGATTCTAGGATTTTTTAAGGTGGATCCCATAAGAGGGGCCACAACTGAATCTTATCATTAGCCAATGATATGTTTAGAATCTGTGAGTGACAGAGGAGGGGACACTCCGAGGGCCAATCAGCTTTCAGTTGGGGCCAGTGGCCCCGTGGCTCCGCCCCTGTATACACATGAGGCCGCTGGGAGGGGGCGAGGTCTGGGTGATGCATATTCCCACCATTAGCGCTGAGCAGCCTATTAGACTGCAGAGCGAGGTGCCTGCTCTCCCCCCCCCCCTCGCCTTCTATGTTTGTCAGTTCTGCAAACAGCGCTGCTGTTACTCATTACTCTTGAGCCCAGTTTGGTTTGTGTCTGTGTATAAGAACGCGTCACGCTGTATAAATAAGCACATTAAGCATCTCTCTGGAGCAGGCCAGCCATCGCCGACGCGTCTTCCCCTCTCTATTGACCCTGTAATAAGCCCGCCCCCCCACCGATCCACTTCCCCCTACTCTGCAGATCTTCAACCTAATGAAGTTCGACAGCTACACACGCTTCCTGAAGTCCTTCCTGTACCAGGAGTGCATGGTGGCCGAGGTGGAGGGCCGACCCCTCCCCGACCCCTACCAAATCCCCAGCAGCCCCACATCGAAGCACAGCACCAGCTCCGACCGCTCCAACCTGTCCACGCCCAAGAAGGTACCCGTCCATCGAGCTTGGCGGCAGTTCACCCGTCAGCCGACAGATCTTCGGAGCGGATCGGCTCACGGGCAGCCCTGTCACTGACAAACAGATCTTAGGGAAATGTGAAACGGGAGCACCAACTGCCCCATGTGGCATATTAAGAAATTCCCAGGATACCCCTGGATGGGGCAGAGTGGGATGCCTGCCAGGGACGCGTTGCGTGGGCGCCGTGCCGTCTCCTGCGATCCGGGACAGTCAGACGCCAGCCTCGGGGCTTTCCGGTGTCATGCTATTCTGCCTCGGGCCCATCCGTAAACGCTTTGTGTTTGTGACGCGGCGTTTAGCGGAGTATGGCATCAACAACTGGGTGTCAAACTCTGCCGGCAGGCTTGGGTCACTGCAGGGGCAAGTGCCACACTCGTCCGCTAGGCCGCCAGGGGTGTGGGTGTGAATTGGTCCTCCTCTCCCTTGGGCTTCACCAGCAACGTTGCTCAAGGTCTACAGCGTTTGTTTGGCCGCTCACGCTAACCTGTGATTCCTGCTGACACAGACCTATTTCCTAAAATGGCCTTACGTAAGCAGGCAGGAAACTCCCAGCATGACCGAGGCTGGCTCTGCGGGGGAGGGCGGGCCTGTATCGAGGGGCTCCGAACCCAGAGACGCACTGACACACGAGCTTTATTAATCCCCGAGGGGAGATTAGGCATGAAGCATCCAATGGGGGGGGGGAGACAGCAAACAGCACAGGGTCAGAGGTCAAGGAGGATCGCATGGAGGGGGGGCTCTTAGGGCTGGAGCGGGCCGTCCCAGCACTGATTAATGGGGTGTGTGGGTAGGATGAGAAGAGGTCCAAGGCGGGCCGGCCGGCCAACGATGACAGCCAAGAGGACCATGGCGATAAGAAGAAGGGACTCTTCTTCTCCTGGTCCCGCAATCGGAGTTTCGGGAAAGGGCCCAAGAAGAGGGAGCTGGCGGATTACAGCTACAGTGAGTCAAGCGCATCCTGCTGGGATTTCTTAAAGTAGTGTTTCCTAGTCCGGTCCTCGGGGATCCAGGGTCGGTCCACATTTTTGCTCCCTTTCAGCTCCCAGTTGGGTAAAAACATGGACTGTCTGTGAGTCCTTATGGACCGGACTGGGAAACACTGTCTTAAAGAGCAACCCCCCCCCCCCACCCCCACTCCATGGGGGCCCGGCGGGCGTGCGTTTAACCGCTCTGTTCCTGGACGTGTCCTGCCGACAGATTTCACCGGCGGCAACGGCAGACGGGAATCGCAGGGCTCGTTGTCGTCCGGCGCCAGCGTGGAGCTGGGCACTGCCAGTTCCGGGGGCAAGGCCGAGGTGAGTAGGTGCTGTAGGGGCATGTCGGCGCGATGATCTGGCACGGCACCCGCTATTCGCATGTTCCGTCGTCGTCCCGAGCGTGACCCGCTGCGGAAATAAAGCACGGTTTTAGAGACTTTATCGGATGAAGCTTTAGGTAAGGGCAGCGTTGCTGGCCAAGAGATTTCAGGGGGTTGCTGGTGGCTTAATTATTGGGATGAGGAGAGGAGGACGCTGGCAGTCTATCCATCAAACTGATGTCAAGTTCTGTATGCATGTGTTTCAGTGCCGGGCGCTCTGTATCTGTGTAATGTTTGAATAAGTAAACAGGAAGTGAATTTTTTAGCCACTGTCTGAAAAGGCATCCCGCATATATTATGTTAACAAGGGATATTAGGTTTCCTCTGAAGAACGAGGTGCCTCTATTTCTTTTGAACCTTCCCTAGAGCCCTTTCAATAGTGTCCTTGACAGTTGACGTGCTCCTCCCAGGAGACTGGGGAGGATGGGCAGGCCATGACCAGGTCAGACTGACTGCCTTTGTTTCCTGTCGCCCCCTGCAGGCCGAGACCTCCCGCAGCTCGGCGTCCGTACAGCAGTGCAGTGTCAACCTGCCGGACGGCACCTGCTGCACCGTGCAGGTTCGGCCCGGTACGTCTGTCAGGGAGGTGCTGCAGGACCTCTGCGAGAAGCTGTCCATTAATCTGGCTGCCGTCGACCTCTTTCTGGTGGGCGGCGAGAAGGTACCCATCCACACCGCACCTCTGCTGGCCGTCCTGTTCAAATTGTTTCCCCGAAAGTGAAGCCTTTATGTCACTCAGAAGCACCCCCTGCCTTTTCCCCCCTCCAAAAGCCGCTGGTCCTGGACCAAGACTGCATGACCCTGAGTTCCCGGGACCTGCGCTTAGAGAAACGCACTTTGTTCAGGTAATTGCAGGTTAAATAGAGTGTATGTAGCTGACTGGGACACTAGGAACACACACAAAATCGAGGGCTTAGCGTTTTTAAGATATTTTCCTTGAAGGAGTTTCCCTTTTTGAATATCTGCTGAACAAGCAAATCATTAGCAGAGAAGTAAATGGCAAATGTTGTAGTGATGTAATGGGTCACATGATCCCAAGCCACCAGAGCAAGGACGACCTCCATGGCTGCCACTAATGATGGATGCTTCACGCACATCCTTTCTCTCTTCATCCAGACTGGACCTCGTACCCATTAACCGGTCCGTTGGCTTGAAGGCCAAACCCACCAAGCCGGTCACGGAGGTCCTGCGGCCGGTCGTCTCCAAGTACGGCCTCCAGCTGAACGACTTGGTGGCCAGAATCGTAAGTGGCACGGCGTGCTGAAAATGGGAAGCGTGTGAAGACTGCGTGTTCGCGATGTGCGGCCAGCACTGCAGTAACCGGCGCGTCCGTGATGTGCGACCAGCACTGCAGTAACCGGCGCGTCCGCGATGTGCGGCTAGCACTGCAGTAACCGGCGTGTCCGCGATGTGCGGCCAGCACTGCAGTAACCGGCGCGTCCGTGATGTGCGACCAGCACTGCAGTAACCGGCGCGTCCGCGATGTGCGGCCAGCACTGCAGTAACCGGCGCGTCCGCGATGTGCGGCCAGCACTGCAGTAACCGGCGTATTCGCGATGTGCGGCCAGCACTGCAGTAACCGGCGCGTCCGCGATGTGCGACCAGCACTGCAGTAACCGGCGCGTCCGCGATGTGCGGCCAGCACTGCAGTAACCGGCGCGTCCGCGATGTGCGGCCAGCACTGCAGTAACCGGCGCGTCCGTGATGTGCGGCCAGCACTGCAGTAACCGGCGCGTCCGCGATGTGCGGCCAGCACTGCAGTAACCGGCGCGTCCGCGATGTGCGGCCAGCACTGCAGTAACCGGCGCGTCCGCGATGTGCGGCCAGCACTGCAGTAACCGGCGTATTCGCGATGTGCGGCCAGCACTGCAGTAACCGCCGTGTTCGCGATGTGCGGCCAGCACTGCAGTAACCGGCGTGTTCGCGATGTGCGGCCAGCACTGCAGTAACCGCCATATTGCCCCTGCAGAGTGGCGAGAGGGAGCCCCTGGATCTGGGCCTGCCCATCTCCAACCTGGACGGACTGCGCGTGGTGCTGGATGTAGCAGACCACACCGCTGTGAAAGGTAAGCAGGGCGCTGTCTCTCCGCATGTCTGCACTGCGGGCTGCTGGGATGGGGCCCCCAAGCTTGTCCACGGCCATTACTCAGCCTATCAGGGTGGCCGTTAGTCCAGCCTATCAGGGTGGCCATTACTCAGCCTATCAGGATGGTCATTACTCAGTCTATCAGGATGGTCGCTAGTCCAGCCTATAAGGATGGTCATTACTCAGCCTATCAGGATGGCTGTTTGTCAGCCAACCAGGGGAGCCGTCATGTCCCATGTAACCTTGAATTCCCTGTGTTTCAAACGTCGGTTAACCTTTCATGAGCGTGGCTTTAGCACATAGATCAAAGGTACAACCCCTCCTGCCGTCTCCGGCGCAGTGTGAGACGTGCCACCTCTCTGAGGTGGGGCGGGGGCTGGAGAGGGGCTATTTCCCAGGTAACGGGAATGGACGGCTCCCCGGAGCCACACGGCTTCTGCTTTCGCACCCCGAGGTAGGTCTCCTGATAGGCCCGTTTGACGCACTGCAGTTCTGCATGGAGGTTCTGGTCAGAGCTTGATGCACTTCCTCCTCCTTTGTATTCCTTCCCCCTGGTACCGCTGACCAAGTGCCCTCCACCCATTTTAGCCAGCGTCCGCCCTTCTTTCTCCTCCTTCCCCCCGGTACTGCCGACCAATCACTCTCCACCCATTTTAGCCAGTGGTCCGCCCTCCTGGTACCGCCAACCAAGCGTCCTCCACCGGTCCATTCAGCGTCCGCCTCCCTTTCTCCTTTTTCCAGCAGATAAACAGAAGCCCATCCCATCGAAGAGCCACATGACGCCCAAAGGTCAAGCGACAGGAGTAAGGGAACGTCGTCATTCTGGTGGTGGTGGGAGGGTCCTTCCTGTGTTCCGCATGGTCCTGTTTTATACTCACCTCCTCTGGGCTCCATTTCCCTTGCATTGCCCTGCTGCCTCGTGCCTGCGTGTCTGTGTATCTGTGTGTTAGGGGTATGAATCGTTGCCCACAAGGCGATTCGATTGCTGTTATTAGTAAAGTTAGTAATTTCTATCCCGGTTCAATTCGATTAATCGATTATTTGACTATTTCGATAATATAAATTCAAATGTTTGTTTAGATAAACTGAAAAAAAATCACAGTTGCCATGGGAGCTTTATTAATGGAATAAGAAGGAAGTAGAATCTTGGATTTATTGTTAAAATAATAGGGAGGACAAATCAGCATAAATTGTCAAAAAGGCCAACTACTGAACTGTACAGAAGAAAAAGAAACGCGTACGGAAGCTCTGGGAGCCGGGGGAGTTTGGCGGCAGTGAAATTTGCCGAGCTTGCCTGTGCAGATAAGTGGAATGTCGTTACAGAGATGAGTGATCGATTTGTGGGCCAGATTTAATAATGGATCATAAACATGTCACGGGCCGGTACGTTTAGATCTCTTATAATTGGTGAATTAGCCGATGCAATCCCTCATTGTCCACTATGGAAAATGGCTGATTGTCCAGTTCAATCAACTCCATTATTTTAGTAATTGTGTCTTTAGCTCCAGTGCTGCTAACTTTCATTATCGATAAAGTTTAAATAAATCCCAAGACTGACGCATCATAACAATGCCTGTGACGAAAATTGTCAGTGTATTTTATTGTAAAATATATTTAAATTGATGGAAAACGAGATGACGTTAAAATTTAAAACAAATTCTGATGCCACAGTCGTCAGTGAATAAAAATGCGATGAAAACGTCAGGAAGAGATGATTTTGAAAGTTACCCAGTCAGAAGTGGTATCTTTAGTTAGTGTTGACTGTAGTTGCGCATGATTGGATAAAATGTTGATCCGACTGGCTTCAAGTAACGTTTGAGTTCTGTCTCTGAAGTCTGAATGTAAGCTCGTTATGTCTCTGCTAGGCTTGGGGGACTTTTATTGTGGGGGAGCAAATAATCTCTGGATGGTGTGAAATATTAGATGCCACCCAAGCAAGGTCTGTGGTACAGTCGGCACTGGGGGGGGGGGGGGCCAGCAACAGGATAGAGAACCACTGTATTAGACTATGACTGATTTTGTTAGTTTCATTGACTGTACATTAAGTCAACTACATCTAAAGGAGATTTAGTCGACTAAATATCCTATAATATTCGTTGAATTCAACTATACAAAATTAAGAAAATAATAAAATTAAAAACTAAAATGAAATTGCATTTTCGTGAAAAGACTAAGACTAAAACTAAATCAAGATACGCTGTCAAAATAAACACTGGCAACGCAAAATTAGAAAAATCTTTTTCGCTCCCCAGAAATCAATTCTGACTTTACAGATCAAAGCAGTTGAATTGCCACCTTAATAATCGATTCATCATGACGCAACGATGCATCTTTACACCACAGGTGTGCGTATATTTGTGTGTGATTTTATGGGTGTGTTTGTATCTCTGCATGTGTGTTTGTATCTTTGTATTTGTATTGTTTGTGTGATCGCATCTGTGTGTGTTTTTATCTGTGTGTATGTGTGTGTTTGTATCTCTGTATGTGTGTGTTTGTATCTGTGTGTGTGTGTTTGTATCTGTTTGTGTGTGTGTTTGTATCTGTGTTTGTGTGTGTGTGTGTGTGTTTGTATCTGTGTTTGTGTGTGTGTGTGTTTGTATCTGTGTTTGTGTGTGTGTGTGTGTGTATCTGTGTTTGTGTGTGTGGGTCTGTGTGTGTTTGTATCTGTGTTTGTGTGTGTGTGTGTGTTTGTATCTGTGTTTGTGAGTGTGTGTGTGTGTGTATACCTGTGCACTCCGCCCGTGGCTGTGGCTGGATTTAACCGACTCAAAACCAATTTAGAAAGGCCCTCCCTCCGTCGGTAGCTAGAATGGTGGGGGGGCTGGGGGACCTGGGAGACAAGCGCGCTCCTTGGAGGGAGCCAGCCGCGTGTGGGGCCCCCCATCCCGCTCCCCCCGCCGGCCCCTCACCTCGGTGCATATTCTCGTTGTCGCCATCCAGGGAGATGAGAAAGCGGCAGGGAAGGCCAGCTCTGTGAGGGCCCTGCGCGGGGAGGCACGCCCTGAGAGAAAGCAGAAAAAGATTAATATAGATGAAGCTGAAGGTAAACCGCCACTCGGAACGGCGCCCCCTGCCCACACCGTACAGAAACACAGCTTCGCTTCAGCTCTCACTAACCACCTCTCCTCTTAGTCCTGCTAAGCTGCCTATGAGCTCGTTTACCTGCACTACTGCACTGGTTTTTAGCTGGGAATCGGGGGTTGGTTAGATGAGGATAGGTCGTTAATGGTTTACGTGTACCCCCCCCCCCCAGAGTTCTTCGAGCTCATTTCCAAAGCTCAGAGCCACCGGGCCGACGACCAGCGGGGCCTCCTGAACAAGAAGGACCTGGTGCTGCCGGACTTTCTGCGCCTGGTGCCTGAGCCTGCCTGCTCCACTCCGGCAGCCCGGCCGCCGGTCCCGCGCCGGGGCCCCGAAAACGGTGCCGCCGGGGCCCACAGGGCCGCCCTCAATGCCAGCCACCAATCCCAGAGCCTAGACTCCCCGTTCGTCCGCGGCGACGCCCCGGACCCCCCTGCTGGCCAGAGGGCCCCTGTGCCCCCCGCCGGTCCCTGGCCCGGGGCCCCATTCTCACCTCCCCTCTCGCCCATCCCCCACACTGCGGACTGCAAGGGCCCGCCCTGGGCCCGTGACGTCATCCAGACGGTGGAGGACGAGCACGTGGCAGACTTGACTCTTGTAGGAGAGGGGGACATCACCAGCCCCAACAGCACGCTGCTGCCTCCCTCCCCCACGCCCGCCCCGTGCCGGGCCGGCCTTCCGGAAGGCGGCCCCGCTACCCCCTCGCCCCGCCATGACACTGAGGAAAGCTTTGCGGACGTCCGCTCGAGCTCAGGTATTTCTGGAGTGTGATGTATCTCTCTGTGTGCTCAGTGCATCGCTGAGGACTCCGTCGACCCCGGAGACCAGTGCCAACCATCACAGCCCCAAATGCTTACTTAATGCACTTTATCCTGTATAAAAAACGAGCCTTTTATGTATTTTTGCCCAAGTAATCCCGATGGTGACTAATTTCAAATTAAGAAGCGGTGGAGAATAAAAACGGGGGCAAGTAAAAGATGTTTTTGGCAGAGCGGCCTGCCGTTCAGGCTCCCCAGCCAGCCAGACCCCCCCCCCCGGAGCAGGCTCCTCTCACAAGAGGCCCTGACTCCTGGCCGTTCTCACGACGCTCTCACTCGGGAATGAATGACGCAGGAGCCCAGGCTCGCCATTAGCCATCGGTGCTGTATATAGTGATAATTCCGATCCCCCCCCCTCGCCAAGATGCCCCCGCCTGGGAGGGCACCGCAAAGCCGGACCCAAAGGCTCGTCTGCCGCATCCTTTTGAAGCTCCCGCTCCTGACGATGCTTTGATCACGCCCGCTCTAAGTTCCCGTGCCTTTTGTCTCCTCTTCGAGAAACGTGTTTTTTTCCACCCCTGACCCCCCCCCCCCGCCATTCTGTCTGCCAGTGAAATGCAATTCAACAATGTCCGTGAGCCGGCCCGTTCTCCGCCGCGGTGCGTCCACTCCGAAACCCGACGGACCCGAGATAAAGTCCATTTCCCGCTCCTGTTTTACGTATGCAATTCCGTAATATATTATTAAGATCTCAGATTATTTATCTTTGTCATTTTTGTTACTGTGTGACTTTCACGGAGTGACATATACTGTTAATGTACATATAGTTGTTCTCAAAGTGCCATTGTTGAATTGCAGGCCCCTTTCCCTTATAATCTTCTTGTCCTGAGTAGATGCCTTTTGTAGATAACTGTTCTGATTAATTCTGTACCTTTGTGTGATTAGATCTAATAAATGTTAGAGTGAAATCACAGATCACTGTCTTCTAAATGCCTGTGATGTGCCATCGCTCATTTCTCACCCATCTTTCTGGCCTGGGGACTGGCTGTCAGGCTTGAGTAGGTACGTGTCCGTGATCCGGGCCTTCGCTGAGACTGACAGGTCTGTCCCACCTATTTCTGCTCCTCAGTAACCTAGCATGATCCCATCATCCATCTCTTCCTGTTTCTTTGTCATGTTTGCTGTGTTTGCTCTGTGAGGTGTTGAGTGGCAAGTCCAGAAGGAGTAAACCCCAGGGCGTCCCAGTTCCGGGGAGCGCGTGGGGGTGTGAGCAGGAAGCCTCGAGCTCTTCACTCCCTGCCAGGGAACCTTCCGGCACTGTGTCGGCCCTTTGTGCGGGGGGAGAGAAAGTCTGGGCCATTAGCGATGCATAGGCCCCCGGGGAGATGAATGCCCCCCCCCAAGGCAGCTTTGTGCTGCATAGGCGCCGCTATCCCGCTAACAAGAGCCCGCTCTGTCTGTCCTCAGTGCACAGCCGTTCGTTAGCGGGCTCCTAATTGGCGTCGGTTTGTTCATTTACTACCCCTCATTCATTCGTGTTTTCTAAGTCCCAATGTCCGCAGACAAAATGGATGCTTCTCTTTGGTACCACGGTGTTCAAACAACTTCCTTCCCCCGGTCACTGCGACGCTCTGTGCGCTTACAGCAAGCGTCTGTCGGAATCCACTCCCCGATCAGCATCGAAAATGGGGTTAGCAACAAGCACTATGCTAGCCGAGAGGGTCCTTTTGTTTTTATTTCATCAAAATGTTAACTTTAAAGGGCTCGGATTTGTTTATAATTATTCAATCTTTATTTAACGTGGCCAGGTTTGTGTTTAATTTGACATTTTCTTCTTAATGGAAGAAAAAGATGGTTACTGGGAAAAGGATGAGAGGTAATTGTAGAGGACTCTGAAGGGCTTCCCAAGAGCCCACGATCGGGCATTCAGGCCGTTGTTGTCCTGGCATCCGGGAATACTCCGAAAGGTTGGCACCGTCGGCTCAGAAATGAGGGCCCGCGTGAAACTCTGGACTCTGAATCCCGCGATCCGAGTTCAGATCTCGGTGGAACACAGGCTGCTCTCGCACTCTCTGCATTACCGTTAGTTACTGTCTTCACATGCCATTCATGAGAATCTTTTCACAGACGTGAGAACATAAAAAAAAAAAACCTGTTAAGTTCGCAGAATGAAGCACCTGAAATCAAATGACTCCAAAAAAGAATAAGCACTCACTTATAATTAAAATACATGCATATATCATCACCCCCCCCCCCCCCCCCAAAAGCAAAGAAAGGGATCATCAAAGAGCCGTTTTCCGGGGATTCAAAGGGCCGGGCCGGGATTCAGAAAGCGGCGGATACATGAGAAAACGCCCGGAGCAAAGGCGGGGGAACATCAAACGGCGAGGGGTCGGCGAGGGACATGGGCACGCTGGCGGGGGCCACACGGTACAGCCCGCAGAGGGGGGCGGGAGGGGGCGTACCGAGCTTACCCTCCTGAGGAAGATCAGCTCAATCATTCTGCATGTAGACGGGTCCTTAATTAAAATCTGCGATGGTACGAGAGTACAAGTAAAAGTACGAGTAATGGCCGGGGACCCAGGGGTGTGGTGCGCGTCAGCTGGGCTTTGCAGCTGGCTGGTGGTAGTTCTATGCAGGCTCATGAAGGTAAGTTGGTGGGGGGGGGGACTTAGTGAGCTTTCCCCACCCAGAGAAAGTCAGTCCTCCTGGCAGGCTCCCAGTGAGGCATCTGGGTGCAGCCACACCAGTAACGCAAAGCCATATTGAGCCCCCCCCCTGGGAGATTCAGCCAGCATCTGCTGTTTTTCCAGCTGTCCAGCAACAGTGAGCATCTTCCTAAGTGACCCGCACGGCCCTGTTCCGGGACCTCCTCTCATTCTCCTTTCCAGAGTTATTTTCAGGTTTCCTTTCCATAAGCTCCTTATTTCGTTCTCTTGGGGCTTTCCAAAGAGAATGTGAACCTCTGGCGTCTTCGGTTCTGCACCAGCTGGGGCACAGTGGGGATGGAGTGCCATCGTTCGTGTCGCTTTGCTGCGAAGAGCCTGTTTCTGTGCACTGTCTGCCGATTAACTCGTGCAGTGGGGTTGTGAATATGGCAGATTTGCATAGACTTGGTGTGATCTGACCAGCAGTACGGAAATGCTGGATAAAAATGGAAATATTTGCAAACGATGTTCCGCCTTGTTATCTCGGTAAGCATAACATGACATTTGTGGCACTGGCAGATCGAGGCCTGCTGGCTCAGAAGGCAGTGCTGTTGGCTCATGCTTCCAGGGTTGGGGGTCGGTATCCAGCTGTGTGTGTGCGTGTGTGTGTGTGTGTGTTCTATCATGTTTTTCCCATAGTTCAAAAAATTTGATTTGAGTGAATCTCTACTTCAAAGTTGTGTTTGTATGTATACGGCTCTGGAAAAAATTAAGAGATCACTGTATATTTTTTAAAAGTCTAAATTTTTAAATCCTGGTTTAATCGTGGTTCTGCTGGCACAAGGCTACATGGCTGGTTGCATCCAGGCTCAAAGTTTCTAAGACAGCATGACACAAGAACAAAGTGAAGCAGGAGACACTGGGAACGACCAGAAACCAGCCAGGTAGAAGGTGGAAGTGACTTTCTAATGGCAGAGATGACCGTTAACTTATCCAGCAGTGCCTCATGAATCAGAGGATGACATCAAGTGACCTTCAAAAGGAATGGGAAACATTAAGTGCAGGTGTGAAGTGCTCTGCTAGGACAGTTCATATCAGGCTCCTAGAAGCAGGACTGAAGACCATAAAGCAAGGAAGAAGCCCTTCATCAATGAGCAGCAGGGAAGAACCAGGCTGCAGTTTGCAAAAAATATATATATATTAGACAGGTGCATAACGCATAAATTGAGAAATGAGTGAAGCTAAAAATTTTACTGTGGTCTTTGAATTATTTTCAGAGCTGTATATGTATATAATGTACTCTGTCACTGGATTGGATCCCTCAAACGTTAGTTCATACAGAGGATGGATGGATGGGTACACATGGTTGACAGCAATGGTGGCTGACAGAAGGTCATATCAGCGTATGGAGAAGATCAAGGTGTCATAATCGCAGACCGACGTGAAAGGGGACACACTTGAAAGTCGACGTAGCTGTCAGTCTCTGTGGAGTGGAGCAGGTCACATTCCACGCCCAGTAACCTAGATACCCCATCTCAGGCACACGACATGAGGTCCATATGTATCCCATCAGTCCCTGATCTGGGTAACCTCTTTTTTGCAATGTTGATAGCTATTGACTCGATAGCTATTAACTAGCACCTTGTTTCAGGACGTCCCTCTCCACCCTCGTGGTGGCTGTCGCTGGAGATCTGGGATGACCAGCCATTCAGCCATTATCCTCCTCTGGCTTCGTGCTGAACATCTTGCAGCAGTATCCGCCGCCCCGTTTGATCGGTTGACTTTGAGGTGCCCCAATCCTCTAGCTGTTCAAAATGAGAGTTGGTGTAGTTAACGGCTTCAGACCTGAACGCATCAGAGAGCCGCTGTGGAGATAATGGTCATTGACCCTTTCATGCTGTACAACTCGATGCCACAACCTTTTCTACAGGCAAGTCATTGCTGAATCCTACAGCGTACCTCCGTCATGGATAGCACTCGACTGGGTGATTCCCGTCAATTAGCTATCAACTCTGTACAGAGTGACCTCCCCAGTCTACGCACGTCTACGCACGTGATGAGCATTTACGTCATGTAAGGTGACTGCTCTGTGGTCGTGCTTGCGCAGACGTTGGTGGTTAGGCGCGTGAGCATAATTTGAGTTGTCCCATGGGGGAATTCCCTCAGATTTCTTCCAAATTCGCAACCGTCTGACCTGCTGGGGCTTTTCTCCACCTCCATCATCCGGACACGGATTGTGGGAATTCCTTGCAGAGCAGCCGGCATTTTCCGCGTCCCAGGTACCCGTGGCGAGGCGGACACCCCCCCAGTAACGTGTCATAGACGCTACGTCGGATGCATGTGGCTGGGGGGGGGGGGCGGAGCGTGGGGCCGCGTGTTGGTGGGGAGAGAACACCCCCGACGACGGAGGAACAGCAGCACTGTGCTCTCTCCTCGGCTCACCGGGAGCCATGGAAACGAGCCGCCCACGCTGGATGTTTCCACATGGCTGATAATGAGCCCTGGGGAGGTTGGGGCGGCGAGTGGGTGGGGGTGGCGAGTGGGGTGGGGGGGGGGGGTGGTCGGTGGGTTTATTACTTTCTTCTCCCTCAGCTCTTTCTTCCACAGAACTCAAACGGCCCCGAGTAATGGATCCAAATCTTTTTTTTTCCTTCACGATTTGATACTTCATTTATATTTACATATTGAAAATGATTTGAGTAGCTAAGAGGTAATTGCTTTGTAAATGTAATTATGCTTTCTGAGGACTTGCAGTTCAGCCGGTCGGCTCAACACACGACGGGTTCACAGCAACCTGTGGCTCACCCCAGAATCCCTGTACTGGTGCTACTGGTGTTACTGGACCTCTTGTATTACCACCCCTCCAGCCCACTTGTATAGCTACTTACACCATCTTCTATTTGTCCGATTTTCTATATACACTGCAAGGCCAAGCAGCTCATACCAGACGAGCAGGGAGACGACTGTAGCACGTTAGCACTGCTTCAGGACACCTCCAGAGCTTCGTCGACCTGTGGACTAGACCAGCTTTGCCGGCTTGGCCTCCATCAAGCGAGTCAACCACACTGCCATCTAGTGGCCGACCCTGAAACCTGTCGCATGTTTTCATAGACCCCAGTCAGTCGTCATACGGAAATTAAACACCAGCCCTGACATTTAAATGACAAATTGCTGGTACCTTAATGCAATTAAGTATTCAGCTCTCCACCCCGAGCACATTTATCAACAGAACAAGCATTGGTGACGGCAGAATAACAGACGCATTATATTCACTGGAGTGCATCTGACTTCATGAGATTTAATCTGTGTTCGCGAAGCCACTGGACTCTGATGTTCCGCAGGTCCTCATCATGAGACAGGCTTGCAGGACGATCAGGCGACCAGCATGATGTAACCACAGGGGGGCAGCACCTATGATGTGGTAAAATTGCAGGTGTCAAATCTTATAAGATTTAGGGCCGCATAGACAACGTTTAAATGCTCTGGTTGGAACTGATGTGCAGATAGTCGGCACGCTTTCTTTTTTGTATATTTTGGCCTAACAAAAGATGATATATGCAAGTATGCCCAGGTCCTGACCTCCAAATGTATCCAAACAGGCAGTAACTCACTTTAGCGACAGATCGGTAACTTCTTCGTACGGCAGGCATTAACATAAGCCTGGTTCGTTTCTCCCACACTAAAATACAGCCTTGCTAAGAACAGATGAGGTCACAGATAATTCAGAAAGCCATTATAAATCTTTTTTTTGTGTCTAAAGTGCAGAGCAGAGATGAGCGGTGCACTTGGTATGATTCAGAAGAGGCGAAGCTTCAGCTTCCTGCCATGTTTGGTCTTCGTGGACAGAAGCATCGGCTAAATAAATGGCCGACTGCGGAGCTGCACCACCCCTGCGCGCTTTTCTCGTCTCTCCACATTCCCCCTCGCTGTGTGGCCCCGGGCCCCGTCTGCGACCGGCTCCCCCGGGAGCCCTTATTCTGCTCCCATCCTCTGGACGTGTCCCCCCTGCACCCCCATCCCTGTTTTTGTTGGCGCGGCCCGCAGTCTCCCCCCTCGCCCCGCGTCTCCCAGGATCCCACAGTCTGGGCCGGGGAGATCCTGGGATATGCTACGTGACCGGCAAGGGGGACAGTACCTAGCTAATGTCACTCAGAAACACCACCTCGACAGTCTTTACGAGTAATATTTAGCGATGACGTAACTGTCCCCAGCTTACTAAAAGGCTTTGGATTTTCCTACAGTTCATAAATGAATGATATGTTTTGCCTATTAAAGGCTGAAGAATTTACAAACTGAATGAAATCTAGAAGAATCCATCGCATTTGGGCCTGATGACTCTAGGTCCCCCTGGGCGAATGTGCGTCAATACGACTGTGAGACACTATTATTTCACTTTAATAGGTTATTTGGAGATGGATGTGTATAAATAGCACCAATCCAAACTTTTCTGTATAAGGCTCAAAGATGAGGCAGTTCTGATCCAATCACGGAGTGAAGTGTCACAAGTGGGCCGGCTCAAGGCTGCCTCTGGCCCCCGATTGCTCCTGGTATTCAGCAGCACAGAATTCTTCACACTGCGTCCCTGTTTGTCAGGGATTGTTTAGTAGAAGGGCATAAAAGCACGCTTCCACTGAACATTCTGGTTTGGTGTAACTGGAAAAACAAAATCAGTCTCAGAGCCCTGTATCGGAACTACTGCTTGTTCGTGTTGGGTTGAACCTGTTACTGAAATGAACACTAAATACTCGCCATGACATCAGCCCTAAACTCTGCTTACTAGAACCTCATCAGGAAGAGGGGCTGTACACCACAGCATCAGACGGTGTGAGATGATCTATCAGCGTGCCCCTCCCTCCACATGAGCATTGTTTGGTGGGAAGAGCCAGACGGGTGTGTGTGGGGGGGGGATTGGGAGCAGCAAACGTACTACAGAAACCCAGGGAGACTCCAGCAGGAAGCTCTGCAGCCTTGGAACGCCACCCAGGGTTGCAGAAGGCTGTAGTCCACTAGGGGGCTTCACTGACAGTTCAGGCAGAAGATCCATTACGTAGATTCTGTGTAGATGCATGCTGTCACAGAATGTGCACGGTGTAGGAATGAAATGTTTCTGGGTGTATAACATCAGCGGGACTGGACAGCAGTGCCTTCCTCTGCTGCCTGATATGCCGCTTGCAACCAGCGGGTGGCAGTGTGTGTCAATGACCTGCTGAGCTGTAAGACCAGTCTCACCCCCCCCCCCCCCCCCCCCCAATCCATCCCCCTCGTAACTCAGTGCTCTGCCGTTTCTGCAAGTCCAAGACGTTCGGAGTTTGAGGTGTTCAGAGGCTGCCTCGCTGCTTCTACACCACCCCGATCTCTACAGGATCCATCTCCAGCCATAGGAATTGCACTCAAAGTCTTGAAACACAGTTCCTGTGAAAAGTAGAATACCCCCATCTGAGCCAAGCAAGAACAAGGCTAGATAAGGCGGATTCAGACCAGCTGAGTGTATGGTCGTGATTAGGTAATGGACTAACCTAGTTAATACCTAACAGGCCAGTTTGCCTAAAAAAAAAAAACAGACTTTAAATTCACAGATAATGTTTTCAGATATTGAGTTGTAGGACATCAATGACTGTAGATAGCAAAGATGAAACACTTATCAGGGACTCCAAGTCCCACTGCTGAAATTTCTGCCAAAACACAGATAAACGTATCAGCTTGTGTGCATCGTCTCACTTTCACATGTTATTCAGGAAGGAGAATATTTATAAGCAGCTCTGGTCTGAATATGTCTGTACGAGGTTCTTGTCGACATGGATGATGCGGCGTTTAGCCAATGATGGGGCGAAATGTCACAAGTGGGACAGCAGAAGACTGCTTGGCGCTCATTGGTAATTAAGCAGAATCCGATCCTTCATGTTTTCTTTCGGTTTGACAGTGTAAGAACAGTATTAGTCTGATTCTGCATGAAAGCAAAAATGCCAGTGTTTCTGCTGTCAGTCTTGGGCGAGCCCTCAGCAGCGTCGAAGTGATTTAAGGCTTCACCTCTGGGATGAAAGAACGACCGCTCTAGACTATCGTCAGGATCTATGCAGAGCTGCATGGCGCTACATGCTAAGCTAGTGTCGAAAAAACCTGCCCGGACTTCTGAAGCCGGCGGCGTGAGGCTGAGTTCCCGTTCCTCGTGCCTGTCGATGCGCCTGAACTCGCTGGGCTCACTTCTTCCGCTTTAGCTGGTTACTGAGGCAATCGGGAGCACCGCGATCCTCGTCGCGATTCGATTAGAGTGTCCTGATGCGATGAGATGAGCTCTTTGCCAGGCGTTCACCCTCGATTGTCCTCAAGGCCAGACGTGATTAGATTCAGCCCTGCGTTTAAAGGAACTTTTCAACAAGAGATTCAACAAGATCATTTTTTATGAGACAATGTCCCTCTAACCTTGGAACACATTCGTATTATTTTGTTGCCTAGCAGATATTCAGTTTTAACATTTTATAAACCTTTTACATTATGTAAGTACACATAAATCATTTAAATACTGAATGAGGTTAAATAAAGCACTTTGCTCCATAACGGTATAGCAACTGAACCTTTCTTGGAAAGGAAACATAATCCTTCTAAGATTTCCTTAAGCTGATGTTAGCCAACCATTATTGCTCGCTAAAGATAACAAGGTAATTTAGCCATGGATAAGGACAGCTGCTGAGTTTTCCTGTCATTTTTATGCTTTATTTCTTGTAATTAGCTGACACTTTTAACCAAGAAGACATGCAATTTATAAAGCAGGGTCATTCAGTCCTTGGAACAATTGAAGGTTAAGGGTCTTGCTGTCAGCTTGGGGATTTGAACCTACAACCTTCTGGTGGTAGGCACAGCATTCCTAATCCACTAAGGCAACCACAGTGACTTGGCCTCAGCGAGCTGTTGCATTCCACAGAGGAGGAGGACAGCACTTCGCATAACGCTAACCTTACGTCAACCTTTTTGTCCCCAGGCAAAGAGAGGAGGTCTCGAGACCGGGACAGGGACCGGGAGCGGGGACGTACTTCCAAGAAGGTCCACAGGAGGGCATCTTCTTCGGGCCGCCTTCCTCCCCCAGAATCCCGAGACAAACTGTCCCTGGCCGCCAACAGGATCATCGACGTGGATGGGGTGCGCCTGGAAGAAGCCCCCCTGGGGAAGGTGGGGTCCCATCTGAGCCGCAGCCTGGAGGGCTGTGTGTCGGAGCTACAGGGGTGCCAGGGCAGGACGAGGACCGGCGTGTGCCAGCCGTCCGGCCTGCCCGCCATGATCAGTGCCCAGGCCAGCGACAGCAAAGCTGGCAAGAACAAATACCGGGCCACCTTCGTGTGAGGCCGGCTTCCGGAACACCCGCTGCCGTCTGCCCGTGCTCACCGAGGGCCCGCCTCATGAGCAGAAACACAGTACTGTGGGTCTGCAGAGCGCCCATCACACATGGTACCAAGAAACCACCAAATGATGTATGCAATGCAGCTGGCACCACCGCGAGTTCAGGAGGCCTCTGCAAACAGACCTCGGTTACCTCCCGCGCTCCCTCAACTACCATCCAGAGGTGGAAAGTCCAGAAAGCACAAATCCAGACCAAGGTTTTGTTTCAACCAACCAGTTGAGTATAAAGAGTCACAGTCACAGAGAACTCAACTGTTTGGTTGAGCCAAAACCTTGGTCTGGATTTGTACTTTCTGGCCCTGAACTTTCCATCTCTGCTACCATCCAACATCAGAGGTATCAGTTACACCTTAACAGTCCTGATTTTCCAGGTTTCCACCTGCAATTAAAGGTTTGAAAGGCACAACCAGTACATTGCTTTAGTCCCTCTTTGCTTTTGCATACAGGAGCTGAGGTCGACCGCTGAGATATAACATGAATTTGTTATTAACGTGCTGCCACGCTGTGACGGCTGATGGATTTCAGCAGCGCGGCGTGGTACTGACGCAGCCCGAATGTTAGCATGGTGGGGGGTTCGCTGCCCCCAGAGCTGACTTAGTCTGTGCCCGTACTAAACACTGCTCTTTCCTTGACGAGGGGGGTCTGTAATGCCGTAATCTCCATTATTAATTCATCCAGCTGAACAAATGTGTTACATCACCATGTTAGTGCAGCACATCATGGAATTATGGGCCTTGGCAGTGCGTGCTAACTCCCTCCTAGCCTTCGGACTTTAAAAGCACCCACAGCGGCCCATTAATCGTATTGTTAATTGTACGGAACTTAGTATTAATTTAATAAATTGATGAATTGAAACACCAAAGGAGTATCTCTCTTTGATTAAGCACCAAAGCTCATTTTTACAGGAGTGTGATCTCGGTCGAATTTCTGTCCTTAAATATTGCAAATCATTACTTTCCATATTGTTAGATATACACAATTTAAACAGAAGCACCCATGGTATTATAGCAAAGCTTGCTGCAGTTCGATTTAAACATTTCGTATTCTGTCATTGCTAACTGTTTGATGCACCGGGAATAACCAGCGTTGAATTCTGAGCACTTTGCATTGATTTCAAAGCAAAAAATGTTCCTCTGAATAACAAAGTCTACTCTGACCTCAGAGCTGATAATGAGGCTCCTTTGAACGTTTTTTGCCAAACAGGTCGACGCCTGACACAGGTGGTCGCTTGTAAGCCACTCATGCATATTCCGCGATGCTTTATGAAAGACCAGGTCAGGTACGTTCTAGTCAGTCCAGCATCAGTTCCGCCCATAGGGGCGGGGCCACGGGGGCTGAAAGCTGATTGGCAGTGATAAGGTTGTGTCCTGTGATGGACTGGCATCCCGTCCGGAGTGCCCCCTGCCTCGTGCCCTGCGATGGACTGGCATCCCGTCCGGAGTGCCCCCTGCCTCGTGCCCTGCGATGGACTGGCATCCCGTCCGGAGTGCCCCCTGCCTCGTGCCCTGCGATGGACTGGCATCCCGTCCGGAGTGCCCCCTGCCTCGTGCCCTGCGATGGACTGGCATCCCGTCCGGAGTGCCCCCTGCCTCGTGCCCTGCGATGGACTGGCATCCCGTCCGGAGTGCCCCCTGCCTCGTGCCCTGCGATGGACTGGCATCCCGTCCGGAGTGCCCCCTGCCTCGTGCCCTGCGATGGACTGGCATCCCGTCCGGAGTGCCCCCTGCCTCGTGCCCTGCGATGGACTGGCATCACGTCCGGAGTGCCCCCTGCCTCGTGCCCTGCGATGGACTGGCATCCCGTCCGGAGTGCCCCCTGCCTTGTGGCCTGTGCATCCCGAACAGGCAACCAGACTCACTGTGATCCTGTATTGGATGAGGATGCATACATAGATAGAAGTGTAAATGATGCACAAATTCCTACATCTTTTAAAAGTGTAAAAATCACTGTGGAGCACTGTGAAGCACAATGGCATATCCAAACCAATCAGAGTTTCTCTTTGGTCACATGACAAGTTGTAAGTAGCTGATCAGGTAAAGTCGGGAATTCTAATGACTGCTCATCACTGGCACAGTCATGGGTAGGACTACTAAGCAGCACAGGGAACAACACGGGGAGCACACCGTGGGTGGGATTAAAGTCCATTACAGGGCACGTATATGCAAACAGGCAAAACCTTACATCATGCTACAGGCAATTCTGTGATACCAACTGGCTTAACTGTGTTGTCAAAACGCAGAATATCCACTGGAAACTTGCACGACCCAGAGAGGACATACAAACTCCGTAGGCAGTAATTTCCAGCACAATCGACTGTTTGGTTCATTATATTTATATTAAGACTGGATTATAGAGGGAACTGCACTGACATTGCTAAGTGAATAATATGTAGAGCTGTTATACACGTGAAACTTTTCCAAATGAGGTGTCACTTGAGCCTGTTTTGAAAATATGATTCGCAAGTTATAATACAGCAGTCACTTAATGGAAAACGCTGTACATGCTTATAAAAATATTAAACTCATAATGCTGGTGATCGTTATGTGTTTGTAAGGGATACAAACATAGTGATTTTAATTAGAAGATTTTTCAATTAAGTGGAGCAATAGGATTTCTCTCTGCGGTGATATATAAACCCACTGGGCTGTATCTCTGAATCGTGAGCTTCCGCACCGTGTAGGACGGATAATCTCATCGGTACTCCTCATATCTGCATGTAGCCCAGGATGTGCGGGGGGAATCATTAAAAGTGCCTCCCTTCTGAGGCCCAAGTGCCCCCTCTCCATTCCTACTGATCAGCAAATTTAACCGATTGCCCGTTTTCTAGCGCGATCACCCCAAATTTACTGAGACGCCCCCTCCCCGCATCGACAAATTGTACCGGTCGGGCACCAGCCTCTCAGAAAATCTTTGCACGACCTGCCTCTCTTATATTTATATAAATCATCCGGGGAGGAGGCAGCAGTGTCATCTCCGGAATGAGATGATCTCCCACCCCAGGCTCCCCGTGTCCTGGTGGGGCTTCTTCTGGTCTCTCTCCCCCCCCAGTCCAAAAAGCTTTCTGAGGTTGGAGGTGCCAGTGTGCCCTGCTTCTACCCATAGGCTCCCCCCCCCGCCGCCGCCGCCGACTCTATATTAGACCAGTGGTTTCCGAGAATATATATGCGTGGCATTTCACAGTGTACCCCAATTTAATGCAGCGCAGTATGAACATACCGAAGTCATCATTTACTCTGGATGTTTGCAGATTCTCAGCATGATGCGAAATGATGAATCCCGAGTACGAGTAAGACCAGCAAGCCGGTGATGTCTTGTGTAGGATCAGATAATAATTATAGTCCTACTGATTTCCAAGAATAAAGAGCATTTGGGGTCAGCACACTCCGTTCTTTGCAAATGCATTACCAGCCTTATTGCCACCGCATTTCCTGCCAGTTACTGCGCGACGTCCAGCAGAGATTGCGAGCAATTTGACGATGTATATACTTCCCACACGTTTACGTCTGAGCCGAACTGTTGTGGCCATTTATCAAAATCCTTATACTAAAATGTGAAAATTTCCCATAATCCCAGGGATCAACTGACAATCTCTGAATGAACAAAAGCACAGGAGGACACTATAATCACATGCTTACTGAATAAAATTAAACATTAGCCTGCAAAGCACCATTTGTACATCTACAGCAGCACGCATATGAATGTAGTCGGAGAAGACACTGTTGAAAGTGCTATATACTGTAAAATACCTATTATCTGTCGGGGAAAGCTGATCTCACAGAGGCTGTAATTAAACCCTAATTTGTAAGCCTGTCAGAAGGTAAATTTGTGCTTTTGCTTAGACCTCAGCTCCTCGGCCGTGGCGGCGACCGTCCTTGCGCAGCATGATAACCATGAAATTAACTACCCATGTAGCTCCCATATTGTCTCATGTTGCCGCCCATAATACAATAATCCATTAAAAACCCTTAAAGGATTTACGACTGACGACATCGGGACGGCGATATATCAGCGCCTGCTTGCGTTTAAGATTAGTAATTTATTAATCGGCAGCGAAGGGTTTTGCTGTAGCCAAAGCTTAGATATGTGGGCTTAGGAGCCAGATGCTGTAAATCCCCGATAAGGTGTTATATAATCACTGGGTAAAAATGAGCAGTCTGCCGTCTAAACAGGTGTCCCTTAAAGACCGTGTGTTGTTATGAATTAAGGAGTGTGCAGATGGGAAATAGGTGTTTATTTAGGCTAAAATCCATCACACGCTTCATTTATGCACCGCAGGTTATTATCCGCGGAAGTTACTGCTCTGCCCTCCTACAGCAGGGCTGCATGGGCGCTAAATGACCAAAAATGACATTCACGGGATTTTCATTCTCACAGTTTACGTCAATAAAAAAACGTCTACGAATGTTTTTAAAAACGTGCGTTTTTATTAATTATTATTAAAAATCGTTTACTTTTAGCTCCATCGACATGGTATATTAGATCATTATATGTATATTCCGCTCTATAGCGTAATTGTTTTGTGATTATAACTGTATATTTAGCTCCATAGAGACATATTTTATTGATTATATCCGTTAATTCATAAGCAACTATATGACGGGCGGTGTGTTCAAATCCAGCTGTAAGCAGAGTGATTTCATTGTTAGGCCCTTCGACAGGCCCTTAACCTTAAATTTCTCCTGGGATGACCCTGTTTTCTTAGAAATGTATGTCGAATTGAATAAATCTGCAATAAATGGCAAAGTAAATATACGTTGTCAGCTTTTAGCTGCGTTTTTTTTAAGTAGTCATCATTTCCTTAAAATGAATGTTATATATTAAGAATGACTAAGTACACATAATGTGTGTGTGCATACATATATATATATATATATATATATACTTCATATTTTAATATAGGCCTATATTTATCAGTGCAGTCGACGAGTTTGGTTTACCCGGAGGTCACTAGTGAATAACAGGAATAGCATTACAGAAGGTACATTTGTGTGCGTTTGCCTGCGTTAATTGTGAATTTGGCGTCGCCTTAAAACATTTAGGTTTCAGTGCAAGTGACCGATGTTTATTAATCACGCTAATAGTGTATTGAGCTACTCACTGATAAATTGTAATGACAATACCGAGCACCTTGGGTTTGATGGGATTTGGTAAACAGCCAGAATTAACCACCAAATAATTCCTAGAGCATAACCTAGGCTATAGCCACTATGCAATTCGGCGAATGACTGGGCCTACAGACAGGCAATACACAGCGTTATTTATGGGAAATCTGAGACATCGAAACAAGCCAGTTAGAGCAAATTACTTTGATAAATGCCTGCCCGCATTGATGGTGAATTAGAAGTGTATTGGGGGTGTTAATTCAGGTTACGCCGACATCCCTATTGACAGCCATCCTTTGGGAAACGCACTTTCAACACACTTGCATTTGATACGGCCCCCAGCCGCCTTGCTTGTGTCCAGAAGATTTCTTGGTTTACGAGAACCGACCGAACCTAATCGCCGCCAGAGTCTCTTCTGAGATATTTTCTCAATGTTAAGACAACTAGAAGAATAGATATGGCTTTAAAAGCGCAACAATTATGCTGCAGAAACAAATGTACCCGAAGAATATATTGTATATATGTATATATATGTATTTTATGCCTAAGATTAAAAAAATCAGTAATTCCCGACAATTAAGCAGATGAATTATATATATTAATTGCATTCTTATTCTAATAAAGTTGCACAAATAAAGTGAACCAAGTTAAAGCAGTATTTTTCTGGTACAGGCTGGGAACCGTGTGTGCTGATTTTTAGTTCATTTGAGATTTATGTTACTTAATCTGGAATGAGCTGTTGATCCATGAAAAGAAAACTCGCTTTAACGATTAATGTAATGAATAAAGCGGCGTTAACTGTATAAATTATTAGTTGATGTCCTTCCCATAATGAAATAATTGAATGTTTCACAAATGATCGAATAATGGGAGCGTATCCCGTAAAGGGATGAAAATGGTGTAATGCATTCAATCAATACTTTAATCACGTCTGTTTATTTACGACCTCAGCCGGATTGGAAACTTACTGGGATTTACCTCTTCTCGCTCTACAGCGACACCAGCTGTCGACTACGATAAGACCGTCATACGCATCTCGGTGCCCAGCGTGAAGGGTCATTCTTCTGCTGTCTCTGGGTACATGTGGATATTGGCAGGTGTGGGAAAACCCTCCATGAAGAGCCAGTGACTGCATATTGTCAGAATACCTGGACCTGCAGGTGGATTTCGACCATACCAGAGCAACAGCTTTGCTGTAGCAATTAAGAGCTGAAGTAGAGTGCAAAATGAGCAGCCATGTAGCCGGTTGAGGACCACACATCCCTGCTGTGGCCGGAGATATATGATTTCTCAGTTATTTTTGAGGGAGTGAGGAAAGGTCATTTTTTCTTTGTGTTGTAAATGGGTTTTAAGAAATCAAGAGCTTGCTTTGCTCGAAGCTGCAGTCATTCTTGGGTAAAAAGGCACTTTTATTGCAGTGATATATTGGTGAAAAAAAACTACAGCAGCCTATATTTATATATATATTTATAGATATTTACATACTATCTTGTATCAAATAGTGGGGTAGATGTTTACCTGTTGGTAGCAATTGTCGGGAAATTGAATTGCAAATTAGCAAGCAAATCTTTGAAGCAGACTAAATAGGTTTATTTTGTTTAGACATTTGTTTTAATGAGATAAATAACCTGGCTGATGTTTGAGCCTCTGTATAAACGCATTAACTTGGAGAACCTGTATGAGGCCATTCTGAACCCTGATGTTCTCCGTCTGTGAGAGACTGGATTAATAAAATAAACGTGTGCTGTAACATTACGTGAGAGTACAGGCTTCTATGTTGTAAATCTGTATTCCATTACTGGTGGCTGATTGTATTGACTGCGGCTCATCAGTACCCATAAAACAGCCAGAAAAATATCCCATTGAGATTAACATACTCTGCAATGACAGGGCACTTATTGACGGAAAAGGATAATTAGACTTAGTAAGAGTCAGTCATATGGAAGACCGTGTCCACTTGGGTGTATCAGAGCAGTAGAAGCTAATAACTAATCCTGCCTGTAAAGATTTAATCAGCTATCGTCAACAAAATGCACCGTCTCTCTTCTCGGTGGGTTATGTGCAGACTGGGAGATATGCTTTTTCATGTGGTCACAAAGGATCTTTCTGTAATGAGCATCATTTATGAATGTACTCAGCAGTGCTCAGCCCCAGCAGGCTTTTAGGAAATGGCTTGATGCACATCTGTCTCCAGTCGGGAGTGTGCTGGAAGGGTCAGACCTGTCCATGGAGGTGGGCTGCTGATCCCCCAATTGGGCGTCATAAAACAGGAATGGGCGGGTAGAAATATTCTAGCTGGAATGCTGGGAATTTTTTTGTTCCATGTGCCGAGCAACTGAGGTAGCGGTGCTCATTTGGTGTGGTTAGACACCAGAGTTTAAAACAATGAAACCATCTGGACCAGCGGTGGCCAATCTTATCCGCAGAGGGCCGGTGTGTGTGCAGGTTTTTGGGATAACCTGTAGGTCAGCTGTTGAAACCCAGGTGCGAGGACTCTACAGCCAATCAGTCCTCTAATTAGTGATCTAATTAGGCAGTAGCAGCGAAAACCTGCATAAACAGCAGCCGTTTCTGGATAAGGTTACCCAGCCCTGATCTAGAACATCTATGCCCACATGTCCTATGTGAGGTCATAGAGGTCGCTGCCGTTGGTAAACGTTAAAAAAAAAAAAAAAACACAGACACACACACACACACTTACCATTCACACCTAAGGACAATTTAGCAGCAATTCATCTTAAATGTTTTTGGACCGGGGGGCGGATGTTGGAGAACCCAAAGAACCTGAGTAGACACTTGAACCCTGTTCCCCAGAGGTATCAGTGTTAGCCACTGTACCCCACCCCCCACATCAAAACTGTGTCTCTTGCATAATCCCGGAGACTTCTGCTGTGGGGAATGGTACGGTAGTTTTTAAAGGTCGTTATCCGGTCCTACACATTTGAGGACGAACTCCACACCGTCCAATCTGCTACCCCACGCTCATTAAAGTTGGTTCATAATCGACTGCTAAGATGTATGTGCTGCTGCTGTGGCTGCATGCCCAGAGATGAGGAGATCAGAGCCTTCCTGTGTCACCACTACAGAAGGACCAGCAGAGGCAGCAAAGCCCTGAGACGACTCCCCTACGTCAGAAAAACCACTGACGGGCACACTACATTACCTGGAGAATTAAGGCTTCTAGAAAGATCTGCACGGTTTAGCTTTCAATACCGTCCATATATAGACAGCGAAAATCAGTCCGTCTGCCCTGCATTTTATGTATATCCAACACTATTTGGAAATCTAATTTCTATTTTAATTATTTATTTTGGAATATATCACATTTCCTTGTAGACAAATATATAGTCATGTAAATTCTGCACACGATACATTGACAGATACTTTTTATAGCGTACAACAGGTGTGGGATCTTAACTGTCGATCTCAGAGCCAGAAGTGTGATTTCAGTAGGGCAGCCCTGATACGCCCTATTGTTTCACACAGCGGCACTAGACACCCTATGCGACGCGAAACCCCCCGGGCCTGAATAACGAGCGTTTTCACTGAGAAAAGAAAATAATTCACTGAGATTCACCCGCAAACATATGACGCCGGCCAGAAATTCAACATCATAAATTTTCAGCGCGTTATGGATATTGCCGGGAGTTAAATCGTTATTATTATTGATGGGGTCCCGCTTCCTTTCTCAGTAATTAAGATGCTGTAACACCGTAGAAAGCAGGGAATGTGGCTGCGGCGTCCTGCGTTTGCAGCGAGTTTTTAATAATAATCTTTGGCGCCTCATAGCCAAGCTGTCGATCCAGACACCGGTTATGCTCGCCGCTACGTTGACTTCCTTCGGTATTCTCGAGGGTCAAATTGCTCAATGAACTCGAGGTATTTACGGTGAAGTATACAACATATAGGCCAGGGTTATTCAACTCACGGTCCTCGAGGTCCGAGCACTGCTGGTTTTCCAGCCTTCCTTTACCTGTCAGTCAGGTGTGAAGCCTCTGACCAATCAGAATCAGTAATTATTAAACAACTACCTGGGGTAATTGAAAACACGGCCTGGATTTGGAATCGAGGTCCAGAGTTGAAGAACCCTGATATAGGCCAAAAAACTACACAAAGCTACTTTGTAGCTGTAATCCTGTGATCTGCATCGAATCATTCCGAATCATAATCAATAAAAATCCCAACCACGGTCCTTTTTTGAAACAAACCTAAACTGAATAATGTTTATTTTATTATTTGTTACAGCTGTACGCGGACCAACGTGTGTTTGCCATATTTTAATTGTGTTAATGCATTAGGTTGCACCTGTTGATTTTAGGCAATTTTTTCCAACCTATTAAATGAAGACAAAAATATGCATAATTCTTAAGCATAAACGGATTTATTTTTTAATGACAAGTCAGCAATACATTTAACAGTCGCATGTAGTAATTGTATGCTAATGGTGTTTGCAAATTTGCTTTTGACTCTGGATGCATGGAAACAGGGCTTGCAGGAGTGCGGGAGAGTCACTGCGAATGCGTGAGACTCGGCGGGTCTGGCTGTAATTATCGGGTCTGGACAAAACAGGCGACACGAGGAAGGGAGAAATAACGGGTATTTTATTGTTTGACTCCCTTTTCGAGGTTAGCGAGCCTGGGCAAGACAGGACACAAGAAACAAGAGAAGTTATTATGATGTAATGATGTGAGAATAATAATAGATGTCGGGAGGATGTAGGTACTAGGGGTGTGGGTAGGGCAGGAACACCCTCATCTCACACACATTATTAAAAATAAGAACGTTCATAGAAAGTTATAAACCTTAAAAATGCGTCTGCGTAAATTGGGCACTGAGCATGCGCAGAACACGCAGACGCAGAATAACTAGGCAGCAATATTCAGCGTGACACCCGCGTCGTAGGAGGACAGCGACAGTGACAATAACGTCTCAGTCGTATTCGGTTTAATGGCATTTATCCTGAGTTATGATTTTTAGATCTATATTGTATATGTTCCTCATATTGACCGGCTCTTTGCATGATCATTTTCCTGCCAGTCAGCCTTACCCCTATGACGGAGGGACACACACCATCACCCAGGTGTTTCCAGTACGTGAGGGGGAGGGGGGGCAATTACCTTTGAAGTGTGAAGGAACGTCCCTGCCACAAGCCTCCTCTGGTCCACGATGACCGCACACAACAAGCCAGCTGGTCAGTCAGATAAAACACTCTTCTGTTTGCTTCCCTTTCCAAGGTTTCGCCTACGCTACTGGGATCTGGATCTGATTTTCTCTGGCAGCTCCGTGCTGATAAATAATCCTAGCGCAGGCTCACATCGCGGGCCGACTCCCCTCGCATTTGTCCCTGACAGCTGTGCCCGGCTTCCCACATTAACTTAGCTCCCAGTCTCGCCTGAAATCCGAGTCGGACGTCCGAAAGTGCTCGCCGATTTATAAGGGGGGGGGGGGGATTACAAATATTGTCATGCTAGAAATGGAGCTTTCACTTAGCCAGTCACTCAGGCGAATTTTTTGTCTTTCTCGTATTTCAGAAAGTGTCTGCCCCGTCCAATATATCCATCCCAAATCTGTAGGACGTTAACCTTGCTTTCAAACCTGCAACAGAAGTTCATCTCCCCTAGAAATCAGACAAAGATTTTCACCTCTTGTAGAAGCGAGGTTATTATGCATGGCTATAATTAACCTGCGCATTCATTTAAAGCCGGGATCGTGCATCTGCGTTTATCTTGGTGCACTTTGGAAACATGCGTCCCCAAACAGACTGACAACTGAACAAACTCGGGGTGGGCCCTTCTAAGGCTGTCGGACGGGGGCCGTTTGTCTGCAGCAGCCAGGCTGGGAGCTAGTAAAGCTATTTTGAAAGTGACCCCCTCAGTAGGGAACGGGGCAGAGAGCAGAGAGCAGCTGTCCGGAATCATGACTGAAGATGACGGATACTGTTGTCGTGGAGGGACAAGCCAAGTACAGAGATGGAAAAAAGGTTGTTTAAATGCGTTAATTTCTGCTCTTTTGCACCTTGCAAGACTCTCATAGTTCGATTCTCGGTGCTGTCAGATGGTGTGAATGAGCAGTTGTAACTTTATTTTTTATTTTTGATATTTTTTTTCCTCGCAGTGGAAAAGTAGGTGGGTGGCTCTCCGGAAACCTTCTCCAGTAGCAGGTTGGTTGCTAATACTACTTTACAATATGTTTTGGTAAGATTACAAGAATAAAATAAACAATTTATTATTTGGATTGTTAAAGAAATAGATGTGAGCGTTAGTTTTTATGTCCGTCGTGCTGTTTTTAAGTGAAAGTACATAATTCGGATTGTTCGGCTTAGTTTCGGTATTGAAAAGCACAGGGACGGAGAAAAACAGCGAGAACTACAGTCTAAGTAATCGGATAGTATTATATTCGATTCATCTTGATATTTGGACATGCTGCGCTGGCGTGGTTTGAAAATAATTCCGATTTGGCACCGGGTGCCGGCCACAGTCTTAAATTTCATCTTGCTCATTCAGAATTTTACCCATGCAAAGGCGTGTGTTTTATATTTTAAAACGAACCGAATTCAGCTTAATATATCCGTAGTTTTATTATCAAACCGGGGCCGTAATAAAAGCAGACTCTCAAACAGCCTCGTTTGACTCCGTGCACATTAATTGCGGCCGGTTTTGTTTGATGCGTTTTTGAAGTTGTGATTTGTAGCTTGAAGGGGCAGTTTAAAGGTCTGCTCCCAGATCAGCGAGTCTTGGGGCAGAAATGAGCTTCGGTGGGATATCAGGGACGCCCAACCCGGCCCCTGTGGCCTTTAGACACACCTTCCCTGCGCCAGCGATCCGTAGGACATAACGGGTTTCATTAAAACCGGATTCAAGCGGCATAAAACACGCATCAGCCGCCCCGGGAAAACCATATATGCGCATCTGTCCTACTTTGGCTGCCTTTAGAAAATATGGGATCGGGGACCTTTCTGAGACATAATTGCATATAATGCTCCTGGAAGGTGTGTATATTGCGCGCTTTTGTCTTCTTTCTCCCTAAAAGCATAGGGGATGAGTGGGAGAGGGGCCTCGCTCTTTGAAGTGGGCTAAGCCGCAGGACAGGTCCCGCTTGAGGTTTTAATGAGGAGCTGCGCCCCCGGACCATTCCGTCCTTTTGAAGTAGCCGGATCCCCTCGATAACCCCGCTGTCTGGCTGGCCGCCGCCACAACTGACAAAGCGAGGCTGCGCACGGTTCGTCTGCGTGCCTTTGAACGCGCGTTAAGGTGCCCTGAGCATCTGGCGCACCTCAGAGCCGTCCTTCATAGGAGGCCTATCCTCCAAGCGCTCCTCTGGCTTATTCTGTGCATAAAGCAACATAATTAGTCACTAGGGTAACTAGTTGCTGGTTGCAATGTTTTGGCAGGTCTTGAGATCATACATCAAAAAATGAGGTCCAGTGGTTAGCACTGTTGGGACACTGGGATGCTGGTGCAGTGGTTAGCACTGTTGGGACACTGGGATGCTGGTGCAGTGGTTAGCACTGTTGGGACACTGGGATGTTGGTGCAGTGGTTAGCACTGTTGGGATGCTGGTGCAGTGGTTTGCACTGTTGGGACACTGGGATGCTGGTGCAGTGGTTAGCACTGTTGGGACACTGAGATGCTGGTGCATTGGTTAGCATTGTTGGGACACTGGCATGCTGGTGCAGTGGTTAGCACTGTTGGGACACTGGGATGCTGGTGCAGTGGTTAGCACTGTTGGGACACTGGGATGTTGGTGCAGTGGTTAGCACTGTTGGGACACTGGGATGCTGGTGCAGTGGTTAGCACTGTTGGGACACTGGGATGCTGGTGCAGTGGTTAGCACTGTTGGGACACTGGGATGCTGGTGCAGTGGTTAGCACTGTTGGGACACTGGGATGCTGGTGCAGTGGTTAGCACTGTTGGGACACTGGGATGCTGGTGCAGTGGTTAGCACTGTTGGGACACTGGGATGCTGGTGCAGTGGTTAGCACTGTTGGGACACTGGGATGCTGGTGCATTGGTTAGCACTTTTGGGATACTGGGATGCTGGTGCAGTGGTTAGCATTGTTGGGACACTGGGATGCTGGTGCAGTGGTTAGCACTGTTGGGACACTGGGATGTTGGTGCAGTGGTTAGCACTGTTGGGACACTGGGATGCTGGTGCAGTGGTTAGCACTGTTGGGGCACTGGGATGCTGGTGCAGTGGTTAGCACTGTTGGGGCACTGGGATGCTGGTGCAGTGGTTAGCACTGTTGCCTCCTGCTTCGGGGACTTCGGTTTGAGTCACTGCTATGGCTGTATGTGTGAAGGGCTTTGGGGTAAATGTAAGATGTCATGAACTTAAGATCTGTAACTTAATGTTTCCTGGTTAAATACTCTTGTAGAATATCCATCTTTAATGCTTGGTGAAACATATACACAAAAGTGTGACACTGATTTTATAGGATGTAAAATGAATGAAAAATGTATGTGGTAACATTTTACTTAAAGCAATCATCATAATGCACTATAGATACCTTATCGGGTATAATGCAATATAGATACCTAGATAATGCACTATAACGGTCATTATAAGAATTAATAAAGCATTACAGCATCTTCTATTGACAGTCTTAAGGCATTATAGCATTGATTATAATGCTTCATAAGCTTCAATGAAAGTCTCAACTGTAATGCGCCATAGATACCTTCATAATATATTATAATGGTCAGTGTAAGAATTAAGGATGCTTCGTACTGCATTATGAAAGTATCCATAGTGCATTATAGATGAGAGCTTCATAGAGCATTCATAATGCATAATAACTATGGCTGTTATTCCTTTTTATAAATATTTATAGACATGTTTATAGTACTTTATTAATGCATTATAATGCATTACAGAATGAAGGAATCTATATTGCATTATAGATGGAGTTTCACAGAACCTTCATAATGCATAATAAGCATGGCTATAATGTGTTATGAAGGTATCTATAGTGTATTATACACGACCGCTTTAAGTGTTACCATGTTTTTTTTCTAATTTTATTTTTAGTTTTCCAGAGCCGGCGTGATGGAAAGGCTGTAAGGGCTTTGATGTTTCTGATTCTCCAGACTGCCTGGTGCTGCTGGTGTACAAAGACTGGTCAGATAAAACCAAGGGTCACAGGGAGCGGAGCAGCGTGACGCTGGAGGACATCTGCGGCCTGGAGCCGGGGTCACCTTACGACGGCGTCAGCTACACGCTGGCCATCGTCACCCTCAGCCAGGCCGTCATGCTGGGCTTCGACAGCAAGGAGGCCCTGCTGGCCTGGGACACCCGCATCCGCTACAGCCTGGGGGAAGGTAACGCCGGAACGCGGGCCCCGACACCTCCCCCCCCGGGCTCAGAGTCTGTGCCTTCCAGCTGCTCCTGTTGTGTCCTCTTTGCGGGGGGTGAGGTGTTTATCCCGGCTTTGCTATGCGATACCGGCCGCATAGGGTAAAAATAAGCCCTGAAAATAATGCTGGCCCATTACGTTTCCCGGGGCGGTTGGGGGTGTATTTTTACTTATTTTTTTTTTTTTTACATCTACAATCCCCCAGCATGCCAAGAAGTGTATAAAATATTTGCAGTAGGGAGGGCAGATGGTGAAAAATATCGAAGGGTCGCGTGTCGCCCGCGGTTGGCACGGCCTCATGGATGTCGTTTTCCGCAAGTCACTTTTACCAACCCCCCCCGCCCTCCCCAGCACTGGGACCTGTAATGCGTGGCTCTGTCTGTACACCCCGTGCCGTACGTGTGTGCCTCTTCTCGGGTCTCGCTGCTGAATGCCTTGCGATAAGAATGATGTAATACACCCCCTTCCCACCAGGGGGCGGTGTTTCCGACTGTGAAGTTTATATTTTCTGCGGTTAGACTTCAGTAACAATCGTGAAACTGCTCACATTTGTGTCCGACAGCTTATTACGGAGAGTTGTCTTGTGGGGGCTAGGCCTGAGGGGGGGGGGGGCTTACCAGCGGCCCTGTGGATTGGGTGTCCAGACCGCGAGGGTCTCCGCCTACCTCTCAGTCCCTCTTATATCCTGTGTCTCCTGCCGGGAGCGGTGACGGCCCAAGCCCGGCAGACCGGGACGGGTTCTGATTGTCATTATTAGCGCCGACCGTCCGGCACGTCTCAGGTGTCTTCTGTGTGCCTGTTTGCGGCTGATGGATGAGGGTCGGCGTCTTTGGCGCGGAGGCCCCGACGGAGCTGCGGAATTTACACGGCTGCCCCTGCCACTGCCTGATTCCTTTTTCATTTTAAAAAGATAGTATCGAGCCAATATTTTTAGAGTAACTGGGGTGGTGGGGGCTCTGGAATTACTCATTTTAAATGACTAATGACTTTAAGTGACTCCGTTACACGCTGCACCTTTTAATCTCACCCGCGCGGCATTGATTTAGCCGCACGACGTGTATAGCTACCTATCTTTTTAGGTCCCTGGTGGTAACTGCGTCAGGTCCCGGTGGACCACTGATCCTATGGGAATATAAATATACAGAGGCGATTCCAAGGACCGTGGGGGCCTCGAATTACCCCTCCCCCAGCATGGTAACATTATCTCTATTTTACTGTGAAGTGTAAATTGATAATATAAAAAAGTGAAATTAATAAAGACAATTCCTTTATTTTCACAAACAGAATATGCAAATAAAGCAGATTTGTCGTTGCAATGCGCCATGTTTTCGGCCGCCCTCGGGGGCCCCCCAGTCCCAGCTCGGGGCCCCAGGCCATCGCCTGCCCTGCCTGTCCTGTCGCTGCACCTATGTAAATATATACTAGGTTGCTGCTGCGTGATTGGTAAGTTTTAACCGAGGTGACTTCCTGGCCATTTTTATAGCTTATTTTTCGAGGCTGACACTCAGAGGCGTGCCAGTTGCCTCTTGGGATGCGGACCAGTGGCATTTTGGCTGTAAATCCATTTAATCGGCCTGCCGCCGGAGGCTGTTGTCATACATGGCCGCACATGGCTTTGTTGTGGCCTCCTAGGCCGCCCCCGCCCCCCCCCCCCATTCTCAGCGGGACACTGGCAAGGCTGCTTTGCCTTTGTGGTGAAAATTTGAGGCAGGAACAGCAGCGATGAGACGTGCAGCCGGACAGGCCCCCCGGCCCCCCCAGCCTCTGTCCCCGGCGGCTGATGAGATCTTTATAAAGGCCTGCCTGCTCTTGCCCCCCGGGAACAGGCCGGACGGTCGACCCGCTCAGTCGCCTCTCTTGCTCCCAGTTCACAGGTTCGCCGTGGGCGTGCTGGCCGGTACCAGGCTGGAAAGCGGCCCCGCCACTCTGCACCTGTGTAACAACCTGCTGGTTCTGGCCCGGGACCTGCCCCCCGCCGTCGTCGGCCAGTGGAAGCTCTCGGACCTGCGGCGCTATGGTGCCGTGCCCAACGGCTTCGTCTTCGAGGGTGGCACGCGCTGCGGTTACTGTGAGTCACTGTTCGCCCCCCCCAACCCTAACCCTAAACCTAACCCCACACCCAATCTTCATTTGGGTGACTATTAACTTAAGCTCAGTTCTTGAGCTTTCAATAATACTTTCATGCTTATAAATTTTTATAATGTGTAATATCTTTTTAAGTAAGAGAACAAGTCTACTTTAAAAAATTGTCCCAGTTTACCGATATCCACCCTAATGATGTCACACCTGTTGGGCATTTTGATCTCTAGACTCTTAGTCCTGGGAGGCAAAGGGTCCTGTAGCGGGGGGGAGGAGGGCAGTTAGGATGATTCAAAGGGCCCCCAAGTGACAGGGGCCCTAAAAAAAATTGTAACATAATTGGATTGTTCTGGGTTGGGGGGGCCTAGTGTCATATGCTTCCATGGGGCCCAAAATCTCTATCTGTACCCCTGGTGGGAGATGTATTGAAATGGATCAAATCCCCTGCTGGTAATTAGCTGAATAACTAACGAACGAGAAGCTTAAATTGAGCAGTTGATGAATATAATATTTATATGAGTTCTGTCTGTAAGATCATCACAGGTATCTGGTGTTTTCGGCCATTCACTTGAAGCATGTGCCAAGATGCATTGTGGGTATTTTTTTTGTAAAGTGGTCTGCCAGCCCCCCACCTAAACCCCCTGGGTTTATACCATCTGAAGCTCTTTTGAGCATCGTGGCCAGTGCATGAGCTCCCAGAGAGTGCTTCTCAGGTAGAGTACTATTTACGTTGCTGTGACACCGGGGATGACGGAAATGCGGGATTAGGAACCAATGGGGCCTGTTCTCAGATATAAATATAACGATACGGCAGGGTTTAGAAAATGTTCTTAATGAGATTTAGTACGGTGATAACCATGAATACATACTGTGGGTGTTAAAAATTATTGCTGGTTTCAACTCACAGTTAGCTTAGTTTAAAAATTCGTCATTATCCTGGAGAAACATGCTGTGCTATATCGTTAATTAGCTATAATGCTAGTAGCAGAGGTTGAATGCTGCCTCCGCTGTGTGTATGCAGTTTGCACGTTCTCCTTGCGGCATGTGGCTTTTCCTCCAGAAGCTCCGGTTCCCGCCACGCTGTTTAAAGACGTACGATCAGGGTCCCCGGCCCCTCCGAGTCGGCCTTAGTGCGTGGCGGTCTGTGTCAGCCGTCTGCGAGCTGCTCAGTCTGTTCACTGGTCAAATCATACCAGGAGAGTGTGTTTCCTTGTAAGTTTGTCAGACATGATTCACCTCCTGGGGAAATTCCCAAAATGGCCACATTGCTAAAATGTATATTAGTCATTGTCCCAGACTGAACAGCATTGTGGGTAAATATTATGTATAGAAAGAACCAATAAGAAATACGATTATGTGCTAATAGTGTCTGTCTGAAATATAAAATTTACACATTCAGATGGTGTGATTATGAAGCCTATTGCTTATTAGTCACTAGTGTAAAGTGTTTAGTTCGGCGCCTTCTAATCGAGCTGTTTTATCGGCCAGTCAGCACCAGCCAACCTGCCTGACCTCATTCCCAAAAGTTTGACAGCTTGACTTGTTATTGGAGCCTGTAGTATTAAAATGAATCTATTTCCCCCCATGTTGTGACTATAAGAATAAAATCTGTGATTATTACCATCTCTCTAGTTGATGGTGTGCATCAGTTCTGGTTCCCACAGATTTCCAGAGCGAATTAAAGTCCCTCTCGTTGATGTAGGCATTTGAGTTTTTTGCTAAACAAAATACATCACTTTTCTGTTCAAAGTGCATCTGTAGCACTTTCTTTTTTAAATGCTTTCTGAATTTCCTAGGTATTTCCTTTTAAATATTAACGTTTTGGGCACAGGCCTGTACTCTGGGGTACTGTTGGTCTAGGCAGGCAGGCAGTTTTTCGAGGTGAATTCTCTCTTCTCTCGGTCTGAGAAATACTATGCAAAAACAGTTTTAATTAAGCAGATGCGCTGAGTTGTTTTCCGAATCTCAGAACTAATTAAACGTGAAACGCTTCAATTCCATAGCGAGACCCAATACTAAGAAATATCAGGAGATACAGTTACTGTAGATGTAGCTCCTTATTGCCAGACATGCTATCGTTAATTTATCGATATGGAAATGTGTCCTGGTGCTCAGATGCTGGGCTCATTCTCGGCAGTGTGAAACGAGGCCTCGGAAGTCGGTAATCGCTTTACGACTCGTGCTGGAGCCCTCGGCGTTTGGCTAAACGGTGATTGACAGGCCGGCGATCAGTGGATGGGCCCCACGTCTCATTGCTCCCAGTGCTAAGTTATGCTAATCGGCGCGCTATTCTGGAATCGTACCCCCCGAGAAACGTGTCCCATTTACGAGCCTGACGGGGTGCTCTGTCCCGTCGGCAGGCCGGGGGATGCACACGGCACGCGTGGTTCTGGTCTGGGCCCACGGGTTGGCTCACTATGACTATAACTTTTCGGTCTGTTTTCCGTACGTTTGGGCCGGAACGTTGCGAAACGTCTCACTTTTGATTGATGATGGTGGCCTTTCCCCACCGCCTGACTTACGTTTGTGTGTGTTTTTTTCCCCTTCACAATGATTGGCAGCCCAAATCCTCCCTGTCTTATTTTATCATGTAAAACGGAGCCAAATAATCTCCCCGTCTATCTTTAATGTAGCATGTGATTGCAGAGGAACATAGACCCTACAGAAATAACTTCCAGGCCACTGGGATTGCATTTCATAATTCAGGAATATACTCTACAAACATGCGAGGCGCATTCTCGCCGCGTGTGCTGAGAATAGCTGTTAGCCTCCCCTCTCCAAATATTTCGCAAAAGGTAGATATGCCATGCAGTGCAAACTGAAGGCCCCTTCGCCGTGAGCCAATGGTGGGCATGTTTTGGCTGCTTTTACCCTGCTTTTGGCCTATCAGGCTTCAGTGATTATTTTATAGCCCTTCTCTAATCCACTTACCAATTATTGTTAGCGTTGACGTGTGCATATAGCAAGGAGTGACGACGTTCAGGTTCAGGGTGGAAGGCGGATACCCAGCATGCCTCGGGGCCACCGTTAAAGGCTGTGGGTGGTCACAGGTGCCTGAAAGGCCAGGTTAGGGGTCTGTGACTGGGGTATGCGGTGTAAGAATAACACGGTGGCTTCCACGCCAATCCTGGGGGGACAGCAGGTGGCTGGCTGCTGGGGGGCGGCTCCAGCTCCTGGCTGACGCCTCTTTAAGTGAGGTGGCTCTTGGGGCGGTGGGGGGGGCGGTGGGAAGAAAGGTCCTCTGCTCCGTGGTTGTTCTGAAGGTCAGCCACCTCCACCCAGCCGTCACGACTGCTGCGACTATAACACATATAGTAGTGTGTGTGGGGGGGGGCTTAGTCACCCCTGCGTCCACCCGATCCCGGGTGGCTTCCAGAATTTCTCACACCCCCCCTGTGGATATGGGTCAGGAGGGGTGGCAGTGGTCTGCCTGGGTGGTCTTTTGGCAAGAAGCGGGGTGACGTTCTCTGAGAATGCATGGAAACTGCGGAATCCACATTACGGGCCGTCGCGGCCGAGTAACTCCCACAAAGACAGCTTTTTAATTGGGCCCGACGCTGTTATTAAACAAGTGTATTCACCTTATAACTCCATAGTCTGTTGACAGTAGCATTCGATATAGCAAAGCTGTTTGCCCCCTGGGTGGCAGGGCAGGATGGGGCTGCTGTCTGTCACTGCGGTCATGTGATCACACACACACCCCCCCCCCCACCGGTACTGAATGTCATATTTGGGCAGTAACCCGGACCAGAAGACTAGCTGTGCATGGAGCCTGTGCTTGGAATCTGATTCTGTGTGTGCTGAAATTACGGTCTTTTTCTTTGTAGGTTCTTTTTAGACTGTTGCTCTTTCTTTCTCTCTCTTTCTCTCTCTTTCTTTCTTTCCCCCACGTCTTCTCCCTTTGCAACTTCCAGGCTGTACATCAGAACAGGAGTTTCTAAGTAAGGCCCATTTCTTAGATGAGTTGTACCACTCGTGTGCCGCAGATGAAAGGTTCTTTGACAGTGTGACACAGTCACGATAGCGGTTACATGTACATGTGAACTCAAACACGCTAGGGCATGAGAGCTGGTTAACGTCAACCGTGGCACACGCAAACCTTCCTCGCCAAAACACAGGTTAATCCGATTAACGCTGAAAGCTGGCATCAATTAAGCAGTTATGTAACGGTCTGTTAGAGGTCAATAAGATCATTCCTCCTTGATCAGTGGTGCTTGTGTCCGTTTAAGTGCGTTTGACCTGGACTGAGTGGTTGGGGCGGATTGGGGGAGGAGGGGGGGCTTGGCCCTCACTGCGATTATGGCTGCATATCCAAGAAGCAATTGGATGGGGCAAATTCTACGGTCTCCATGGAGGGCAATAAAAACTTGAGAGTAATAAAAATATATGCTCTGCAAGGGTCATCCGTCCGTGAGGGTGGCTCGGGTCGCCGGGGGAGGACTTGTCCTTCTCTCTGGTTCCTGCTCGCCGCCATAATGCCGTATGATTCTTACCCCCCCCCGTGACAGTGTGAGAGGAGTGTTGGACTGCTGTCGGCGCGATCGGACCGCGGCCGCCTGGCATGACAGCCCCGCTGGGTCGCATCCAAGGGTGGGCAGCAGGCGGACCCCGTTCTGATAGCTCTGCCACACGCCTTCAGTCGGCCAAATATGCTGCCAGTGCTTCTCAACTGTCGTATTTTTTTTTATTATACCGTGATAAATTATGTCCTGGCATCCTGTGATGGGAGCTAATGATTAGCGTGACTTTGCTATATTTATATATAACTGACCCATACAATGTGGTTTTCTTTCTGATCACCACGTGGGGCTGTGATTTAGCTGTAGAATAGTCTTAATGTAACACTCCTGTACACTCCCCCCCCCCCCCCCCCCAGTACCTTTTGATTGGATGGCTGTGTCAGCTCACCTGCGTCCACACATACACATATGTGGCCAGTGTGTGATGATGAGAGGCTGAATTAAGCTTCAGTGAGAATTGCTGTTGCTGCTTCATGGCTGTGGGGTTGCTGGTTAAAGTCTGGGTCCAGCTGTGTGTGTGTGTGTGTGTGTGGTCCAGGTATACCTTACCTTGTGGGGACCATATGGGAAAACTCCCGTGACTGCAATGAAAAAACTAAATATGCAAAAGCTCTTGTATTTGGTTTGGTTACTTATGGTTAAGGTTAGGGCTGAGTAGGGGTTAAGGTTGTCATAGTTAGCGTTAGCATTCTTTCCCATAGAAATGAATGGAGAGTCCCCACAAAGATATAATTACTAACGTGTGTGTGTATGTGTGTGTGTGAGAGAGAGACATTATCATTCTCCTTTCTTTTCCTTGACTTTAAGGTCCCCTCTTTTGTGACAATGCCGGGTGACTGTAGTGACTCTGCCCTGCGACGGACCGCTGCCCTGTCCTGTCCTGTGGGACTGTCATGTGTCGTCACTCCCCAGCTGTTACCTTGGGCCCCCCATCCTGCTCAGTTTTTCATATCCAAGGGCCCCTGTCAAGTGCCGGGGCCCCTGAGTCGTGCCCCTACTTACTCATCGATGTCACCGATCCACAATCTGGCCCCGAGACTGTCGAAAATGCTCAGCCACCGAAAGTCATGGGAGTCCCTTTGGGAAGTGACCCCCCCCCCCCCGAATGGCAGCCCTAGGGACACAGTGCTGGATCTGCGGCGTCATTGACACTCTCTCCCTCCCCCCTCTCCTCCCACAGGGGCTGGCGTCTTCTTCCTGTCCTGCCTGGAGGGCGAGCAGATCAGCTTTCTGTTCGACTGCATCGTCCGGGGCGTCTCGCCGACCCGCGGCCCGTTTGGGCTCAGGCCAGTCCTGCCAGGTTAATATCACAAGCACCGAGTGCTGGCCCAAAACCACACCCTGTCTGGCGCCCCACCCTCCTGCGTTCGGGTTACAGATCCAAGGCCTCGGGATGGGGGGGGGGGGGTAGCTGAGCTCCTCCTGGAATGGCATTTGGGGGCCTTTTCCACATCCCGTCCCATTCAACCCACAGAACCCACAGGGACGCCGGTGTCCTGCACCTCCTGCCCTGCAGAGGGCGCTGCTGAGTGACCTGTGAGCTCAGTATCGCCTGCGAAGCACTTATACCAAGTTGACCTGGCAGTGACCCCACCCAGTGCCGGGTCCACAAAAAAATCTGAAATCTATCAGGAGGCATGATCCATGGTTCAGTCCTGGACCGATGTACCTTCCCCTGAGGGGCCACGTTATTATTTCCGGGCTGTTTTGCACCCTTGGCCCCTCCTGTAGAGCTGGGTCTGTCCCCACCACCCGCCGTTTTTTCCCCTTTAGTGTTGCTTTCCGTGGGTTAAAGTGAGGCTGGCCTGCCTCAGCTCCTTCGGCGCTCGGGTAAAGAGATACACGGGCTTCCTGATTCGCCGAGGCCGTCGCGCTTGCCCAGGGCAGACCCCAGACAAAACATCACAGTGGAAACGCAGCTGCCTGCTAACAGGGCTCTCGTACGTGGTGCCGCACTCCACAATGCGGGTCTTTCTTGTTCCCGTCGGTGTTCTCGGTCTGGGCCTCACACCAATGGGTGGATCACTAAATCCCCGCATCTCTGGCTTGGCATCTCTCAGGGGACAGGGGGGGCCAGTGAGTGTGCAGGGAGGGGGTTTATCTCGAATTGCCCCCTTGCGCAGTTCGTCGCCGTTTAATTGGCTTTTCCAGGAAGTGGGTCACACGGTGAGATTATGGTTCTGGGGAAAGTGGATCCATTCAGGAATGCTGTGGGGAGCGCCCCCCTGCGACCTTGAAGTGTCCTGCCCGGGCAAATGCCGCAGTGCATCATGGGTAACCCCTGAAAACATGAACGGGAAATATGTATTGGGTATTCTTGCGACTAAAAATTATAGTGGAGTTATCTAATGCAACAGCGAAGCTGAAGAGAATAATTTGATTTAAATAATTTGGTTAACATCTGCTGACGGTGTGATAGCTATTATGTATTTATAGTGGGTTTAATGATTTAGATTTGCCTAGATAGTCAACTAGACTAATTTTGTGTAGCCCAACATCGAGAGTTGGGCCTTTTTGTAATGCATATAAGTTATAAACCCCTATTAAAACCCTACTACTCCTACCACCCTTCTAAAACTGAGACATTCATTGCAGTAAAGGTGCTAAAATTAGCATCAGGGTTTGATACCTCAAGTGACACCGGTGATCCGAGCGATGGACGTGCGGGTATGACAGGCACCCCCTGCCAGATCATGTGTCGGATTGACCGTTTATTTTTTTTTCCGTTATTTTGTTTTGCGCTAAAAAATAAAAAAGCCCGGCACTTAAGCCAATGGTGCCGGTGTCGGAATGTGAAACCAGAACCTGGAAGCTATAAATTCAAGGGGGGGGCCGCAAACCCAGTGCCGAGAATGACACGTTGCTAATTTAGCCGGCGGGATATTGATACGGCACGGTACTTTCGGAGAGGCTCTGCCAGACGGGCGCTTGTTGTTAATATATCTTTTTATCGGTTGCTACAGAGTCTTTGGTTTTACATAAATTTTGGGAAAAATACATTCTGCCGTTTTCGAAGAGGGTCCCTGTTGTTAGACTCCACGACTTTCAGACATCTTCCTTGGCTGTTAGGTTCTTAGCTTCATTGGTCCAGTATGGCTTCTGACAAGTGCTTATAACTCATTAGATTAGTAGCTAATTTTTTTTTAAAAAGTGTCGCAATTTTAAATTTAATGAATATTGCACTTTTCCTAAAATATTTAATGTCGTTACAATTGCGGTGAAGCCTCTGAACGAGATTTAAGGATGTCGAACCGTCAATCATTGTCACGGTTGCAGACACGTGCAGCATGACAGGGATCGTTGTTAATAGCTAGTCCTTGAATTTTCTTTCCTTCCGATCACAGAGGAATTTTGGCTGCAGCACTCCATCTGGTGTGAGCGTTTCCATCCCCTCTAATCTTCCCCGAAGCTGGAAAGGTTTCCTAATGATGAATAAGGGGACTGAGTGGGTCTGTCACCACCTACTCGCGGGATTCGTCCCGGCTTAGATCAGGGACTATTATTAAACCGCCTCGCGGGGTAAAGAGGAGAAATGGCTGGGAGGAGCGTCGGACCACAAGTCGCGGTGGGTGACGCCACCCATCAAACGCCGACAATTGCTGTTGGAATGCGTGACCTCACCATGGCATCCCAACACCCCCCCTCATCCTGATGACTCGCACGTCTTTATTCAGGCTGGATGTACCACTCGCAAAAAATGGGAGCTGGTATCCCGTCATTAGCAACTGCTGGTCCACAGCCATCTCTGGAACACGGAGAATCCCGCTCATGTTTAGCTGTAGCCTCTGACGGGCAAGTAGCGTCTCCTTTGACATTGGGCTTGGGCCCCTTGGTCTATCTCTACTTAGCTGCACCCAGAAGATGTTTTTGGTCTGATGATGCATTTGAAGAGGCATCCAACAACAGCTAAACAATCAAGGACATCTCCACACTAGGGTTAGCCAGGCTGTACTGCATCTCCATGCATTCTGGATGCACTTTGGCAGTCCGTGGGATCTGTGCTGCTTTTCCGATGGGGATCGTACACTTCCTCTGTCCATCTTCGTTGTCTGTCTTGCATACTCCCATCCTTTGTCCCAAGGATGTTGATGGGTCACTATGTCACTTCCGATTCTGGTTGTGTAATAACACCTACTGCTCCAAAATGGAGTCTTAGGGTGTTGATACACGGGGAACTTTTTGAGTAATGCTGCCAGGCAGTGTTGCTGATTAATGGCGCTCGGGCACTTATCGGGCAATAAATCTCACTGGGCAACTTTTCGTGATCATCCTGATCCGGATGAGTTGCCCCTTGTCTCACCTGGTTGGCAGCTGCACCGGCAACATCGCTCAAAAAGTTGCCCTGTGTATCATCACCTTTATTGTTTGGTTTTCCACTGGACTCGGGTCTAAGTGATGATTACTCAACTGCACTGATGTCACTTCCTGTGGACACTGGCTAAACGTTGTGTTTCAGACCCCAACGCAAGTCCAGCTTCCATGGAGGAGCGTGTGAGGCAGGAGGCGCAGGAGCTGGAGAAGCGACTGAGCCTCCTCTCCCACTGCAGTCGCCAGAGCAGCGCAGGTACCGCCCCCCGTCCTTGCGCGGGTCGTGTAGCCGCTCCTCTGCGTCCAGTTGGCTAAAACCAGTGTCGTGTCCTCGGCAGTGTCCACCTGCAGCTACGGCGTGTCTGTGGCGAGTGATGAGCGCAGCATATCCAGCTCCTCCTCAGAGACCAGCCACTCTGACACCAGCCTGGGAAGCCGCCTGACCCTGTGGGCGGAGCCGGGGCCCAGGGCATCCGGTGCCGTGGAGCCCCTGGTCCAGGCCCAAGGCAGGGGCCCCCTGCATACCGAAGAGGGCCTGGGTGCCGCCATCACCACGGCAACACGAGTCCTGTCCAAGCCTACCCGCAGCCGGGGGCTGCAGGAAATTGGCCGCCAGAGCTCGTCGGATAGCGGCATTGCCACCGGGAGCCACTCGTCGTATTCCGGAAGCTTCTCGTCCTACACTGGAAGTCTGGACATCGGCCAGGGAGATGAGTTCGGCTCTCTGCTCAGCCTGCCTGAGCGGAATGTCTGCACGTGCCCAGCCGCTGAATACCAGGTCCCCAGTTCTCTCCGGCCTCTCTACGACACACCAAGGAACCTGCGCCAGTGTGCACCACCCAGGGACCAGCTGGCCCCCCTGGCCCCGGATGCTGGGGGGGGGGGGGCAGATCCGAGCGCGAGCAGACGACCGGCCGTACAGTCCGGCCCAGAGCTGGGAGAGCTGGCTCAGGTTTCCATGGACTCGGCGTTGAAGTTGCCGGCGCCACAGAAACATGGACCGACTTTGGACTTGCGGGCCGGCGAGGTGGCGCCCCCTGCTGCCAGCCTCTTGGAATCGCACGAGACATTCAGCCTCCAGTCTGGGATGGCAAGACCGCTCTTCGCTGCCTGTCCTGTCTGCGGCAAAACGAAGGTACGGCATCTTTTATGCAAATCATTTTAAACTGATTGATGGTCCAGTATGCAAATTCTGTCTAACTCCAATTAAGCAAATGTTTTGCTCCAGTATATTAATTCTGATGTATCTTTAATTATGAACAGCTTTGTGTAATATTTCCTGAAACGTTGCATTGTGACATACTGTTCTTATTCTTGAATTAGCTACTCGACTGACAAATGTGTCAAATTTAATTCATGGTTTTATGGTCACTTCCAGTATAGCAGACTTATCTTGTTTGGACATAGTGGTGTAGGTTTTAAACTTAGCTTTTAATCTGTGTTCCATCTTCGCAGAGCCTCTTAATAATTAACCCCGTAGCTTAGCCAGAAAGACCTGACAGCACCGGGAACTAAAGCCTTTAAACTTTTGCTTGTTCTTGGTAACATGAACATTTTCTGCTTCCGAGCCAATTAAAAGCCCAGCGCTGACATTAAGTCCTGGGTTGCCATGGAAACGCATCACGAAGCGCCGCGTGTCTCATCTGCCTTCGGTCACCACCACGCGCCTTCATTAATCTTCCGCCGCGCTAATGTCACTCTCCGGCGTGTAATTGGACCTTCGGTCCTAAATCGCGCTTTTCTTTCTGCTGCCGACGGCGTTGGCTTATTTCCGGCCGTTCTGGGACACGGCCGAGACTCTGCATTTTAGAAACTGCCGTTTAGCTTTCGGTTAAACTGCTCCTCCAGACTCTGTGTGCGGTGACTAACTTCCCGCTTGCGTTGGCTGGTTATGCGCAGGTCTAGGCTGAATTCAGGCACATTACTGTGGCCGTCGATTTAAAAATGCGACTTAGTTTTGAACTGCAGTTCACATCGCCGAATTGTACATGGCGTGTATGTTGTCTGAAATGGTTGTTCTGCCTCACTGATTAGTTCCTGTTAACAATTGTGAAACCGATTTTAATACTACAAAACCTGTTTTTCAAAACTAATTACAGAACTTGTCTCAGAACAGGATAAAGCAAATTATCTCAGACAGAGAGCATGCATATTTTAAAATTATCTATGGAACATGCTCATAATTTTGTTTAAACTCTATATTGGGATATATTCTATGACTGCCTTAAAAGTCCATCTTATAACATACCAAGTTGTCATAAACAGGTAGCAAAGATGTTTCCTCGACCCAAAAGAACTAGTATTAGAGCTGCTTGAAATCAAATGTCTGCATGGAAATAGTACACTGAGAGTAACAATACAGTTTGTTTTCTGAGCTCTAAATGGCCGCTGTATTTTTTTTGCCTTAGTCGGCTCAGTGACGGTTCCGTTATACCCAGGAGAGTGGTGTTTACAGGGGGCGGGGTTATTGGTTGAAAGCTGATTGGCCTGTGGAGTGCCCCTCCCACTCACTGATACAAAACACATCATTGGCTAATGATAGGATTGACCCCTTTTCCCCTCTTGTCCCTCCACACCAAATGCCACTGCACTACACGTTCAGTGTGATGCCACTGCACATCTAAGGATACATTTCTCCAGGCAAATGATTCAGCAAAGAATACTGCTGGAATATCGTGTGTTTCAGTGAACATGCATTTACTAGTATCTGCCAGTGTTTTCCACTTGTTTAAAAGACAGGTTTTTGTGCAGTGATTTTTGTCATTGATGTACAGTAATACCCTCAACCTAGCAAAACTGAATAAGTACCTTGTCATACAAGCTCAGAATGTGCAGTGAATATTTAAGGCAGCAGGATTGCTGTACAGGGACACAAAAACTTTTGGCAGTGAAAAAATTAGTACATGTAGGAATCCAGTTGTTGGCCCTCTGGGGGGGGGGAAATGGAAGGTGTTTGATTGTTTATCAGACAAAAAAGTCATTTGAACGGTTGGCCACCTTCCCTCGTATAATTGAAAACGAGGTTGTTGTTCTGGTGGCTGCCTGGTCCACATAGTTTTCAGCAGCAAATTTCTTACAGGAAGCCGCGTTTAATGTGAAATGGGCTTTGAGGTGCTCCACAGCTGATCCCGGATCAGTGATTTTTCCTGGTTTCTTCTTTTCATTCTCTTTTCTGTTACACACTGGTGAGGCCCTGTAGAAGTGAATCATTTTCACGCCCCCAACCCCCCCCCCCGTGACACACCACAGAGGAACGCAGAGCGAGGTCATTGTGAATCATCCTGTTGCTTGGGGTGGGGGTGGGGGGGCGCGGGGCGTTGGTCCGAGGTGGATGGAGGAATCGAAAGCGATCTCTTGTGACAGAAGGGGCACAGCTCATTTTCTCTGTGTGATGGGTAGTGGGGGGGGGGGGGGGGGGGGGCGGCGGGGGGGGAGGTTATTGGTCAGAGGATGTCCTGCTAAGCAGATTTGTGCTGGAAATGCTGGTGGAGGTTCTGGATGGATTTCATTTCATTGGGAGTCGGAGGCTACTCCCCCCCCCACCCCCGCTTGCTGCCCTTGTACTAGGATACCCCTTATTTTCTATATGTTTACAGTCATTTCTTTCTTTAGTGTTAACTATTAACTATTGGACATAAGTCCAGTCAAAAGTCTGGATTTGCCAATCCGCTTACAAAGGAGAGTGATAGTGTCACATGACCTGGTCACCTGACCTAAACACAGTAGTGATGGTTTTAGAGGAGTTTGATCAGAGAGTGAAGGAAAAGTGGCCAATGAGGGCTCAGCATATGTGGGACCTCCTTCAGGACAGCTGGAAAAGCATCCCAGGAGGCCACCTCATGGAACTGGTGTAGAGGGGACAGTAGGGGCAGCCAGTCCCTGGGGCAACTGGGGTTAAGGGCCTCGTTCAAGGGCCCAATGGTGGGATCACTCTGCCAAACTAGGGATTTGAACTGGCTTTTGACTGGTACCGTATATTATGGATAGCTTGCGGAGTTATGTGAGGGACATTCGGACAGCCATGAATGTGTCACCTTGCTGTAGATGTGAAAATATACGTCAGCAAAGACTTGTATTTCACCCTTGTGCATGTTACTTGCACGTGTTTCTGAGGTCATGATTATGAAACTGCGTGCAGTCGACTTGGACTGTGTCAAGCTTTTCATAGCATCATACTGTCCAGACCTTATGCTGTGGTATATGGGATTTTGACCGTATTCTGGCAGTATTTTCAAAAGCAGCATTATTCCGGTATTTGAAATCCGATGATACTCGCCGAGCGGTAATCCTGATTTTATTGTTTGCTCCTCTGTAATCTTGTCGCAGAAATACTGTGTTATTCCATATTACTGTAGTACATCCAAAGCCTGAAGTATAGATCTGTTTAATTTCTTTTTAATGCGAGGTGGTAGATGGTTTTTGTGATTCCCTGCTATACCATATTAACTGCAGGCCATCAGTATAAAACGTGCCGTTTGAAATTCCTGTGTCTTAAAACCCCAAAACCTTTTTTTTTCCATCCAGTGCAATCATTCATTTAATCTAAACTACATTACCCATGAGCAGTGCTACTCAGCAATGAAAAAATGTGGTAAGCAGGTAAGAACTGTGCGTTTATCGTGGTCTTGTTTGGAAAAGGTTTCTGCATATTGCTTAACAAGAAATGACACATAAGCACATGTGTCAGATACAGAGTTTTTATTGTATTGATGTTCTCATCTACTCTTGTTTACCTTTCACATTGATTAATGCAATTTAAAGGTCCCCGCATGATTAATGAAATTGACAGCTGGCTTCCTATTGGTGGACTAATGTTTAGGTTTGTTTGGATTGGCTCAGGGGTTTCTTCACGCTGCTTCTGTATCGCTTTTACTTTCAAGCAGTGTGATACTTGTGGATCTGCGTTTGCGGGCTTCTGGGACCTGACTTTCTGTCCTAAGCCTACCCCCCCCCCCCATCCCCCCACCCCCAAACAATGAGAGCTATTTTGGGAGAGACCTTGTGATGTGATGTCAGAAGGCATTTGTATTTCCAGGGGCTTACATTTTACAGTGGGTCCTGTAGCAGGGGCTTGGGCGTTTTGACCTTTAGAGGGTTCCAGAATGGATCTAAAACACCACAGGACCATTAAATTAAACGCTTGTTTTTTTTTGTTTTACTTTTCTACGTGATTGAAGTGGGGTTCGGTTTTCATTTAAAGACCTAAGCTGTACTTTTAAAAATAAAGTCCTTCTCAAGAACAGTAGGACCCAGAGCCATGGGCTTCCCTCAGGATTCCACAGGTGTCCACCTGCGTGCCTGTTTTTTCTTTCCTTTTTTAACCCAGCGTATTCCTCCTCATCCTGCAATCTACTGCCAAAGGGAAGCAAATCAGTGGCTGAATGGCTCCTGGTAATTATAATATTATTTGCCGAGTGGCCGTAATGCCAAGAAGGGTTTTTATTTTGTTTTTTGAATTGGCACTAGAGGTGGGCAGCCATGCATTGGAAGGGCCACGGGGTCTGTTGTATTTTGTTGTAATTTTGAATTTTGTTGGGTGAAATGAGTTGCTCTTAGGAAAATGTTCCAATCAGTAGGTTATTCAGAATGGCAAAAGCGGGCTGGTTTTATCCATAAGTAAACATAATTTGATTAATCCTTGGGCCAGAACAAAAATTGTGTGGACTCCGTGTCCTTTCTGAAGTGTGCTAACCCATTCCTGCTCTACAAAATGCACAAATTAAACTTTAAAAAGTGGTACCTTTTTAAAAATATTGCATTTTATCTCTGAAATTTTCTCTTACTTAGATTGACTTGTATATTGTTCGGGAGCAGAGCTTATTTGCGGTGCCTTGGGTTTGAAGGTACATTCAATCAGGATGTTTCAGTCCCACGCTAATCAGCTGACGCTCTGCTCTCTCTGCCATTTAGGGAACAACTCTCCCGCATTCAGGAGTCCTGGCCGTTCCAACCGGATCAGGTACGTCCTATGAAGGGCTCTGTGTAGGAGCTCCTGTACTGGTTTGTGATTGCATGCATGCTGGTATCTAGAGCTGGGTTAGGCAGGTTCCAGTATCCATCAGGTTTTCTGTCCTGCTTGATTTCCTATCTGCCTGAGATCTGGGGTGGTTCATCAAAGACCAGGTAGGATGGAAATCCCGCTGGATTCCGGCACTCCAGGACCAGGGTTGAGTATCATAGGAGGCCTGTATGTTCTGTGTCGGTTGTGTTAACCGAAACATGTCATCCATTGTAGGTAACTAGTGCTTCGTCTAGAATTGAATTGAAACTTTGTTGCCATTTGCACAGGTACAGAATTTCTGGTACATTGGAAGTCTTTCATGGTTCCTTCGGTCAAGGTTTAAAAGCAAGCAAATGCAAAACAACAGATGAGACTCCCAGTCTAACTGTACATTGTCGTCTATGCCATCATCTGTATCACTGTCCAGCAGCAATCATAAAAAAAAAAAATGTTTAGTCAATGTGCACATTTTCAAGAAAGCAGAATCAGACAGTCCCTGGACTGACTGTGGTTGAGGACCTTGCTCATGGGTCCAGAGTGATGTTGCTCTACTGACCCTTGGATGAAGAAAGAGTGGAGATGCTGGGGATTGAACCCAGGACCTCATGCATGCGAAGCATGCGCTCTACCACTGAGCTACATCCCCTGTGGGTGCGTTGTGGAAAATGGGCGGCTCACAGTGGGTCCAGTGTCATTCCTGCCCTGTTTAGATGGTGAAACGCCTTTATGTGGTGAAACGCCTTTATATGGTGAAACGCCTTTATGTGATGAAACGCCTTTATATGGTGAAAGTCGTATTTTTTCCTTTGGTGTGTCTGTCGGCCAAATGCCAGATCGGTCCTTGAAGTTCAGCAGTTGCCTTCACACTGATGCAATTTTATTCTGGATGGGGGGGCGGTGGGGAACACTTTTTGGGTTATTCATTTTTTTTGCAGTGATGTTTATTTCAAAAACTGGCAGAGCATCGATGCCACCTGATTACAAATGGGAGGCTACAGCTAAAGCTCCGGGAACGGATTAATGGCAGCATGCGGTGACACACAGGCGAGGACAATGACGCACAGACACGTTATACTCTACAACAGGGGTAGGCAGCCCTGATCCTGCAGTGCCGGTATCCAGGTTTTCTATCCCACCTGATGAGTTACTACCTGCCTGAGATCAGGTGCAGTTCATCAGATACCTGACAGGATGCAAAAACCGGCTGAATACCGGCAGTCTAGGATCAGGGTTACGTTCCACACCTACCCCTGTCGTACAAGGTGGATGGTGATTCTCACATGCATTACGGCTGTAGATCCTGATGCTGCAGCATTTCAGGTTCTCCAGGCTGGTGAGATGCCAAGAGGTCCCCCCTTTCCTGCTCTCCCAGCCTGCCTGAGTCCCCAGTCTCTGCACCACTGTCTAACTACACTGAGTTTTTCACCCGATTCCATATTCTAATTTTGTCAGATCACTGCTCCATACACTAATGTTCACATAGCCTGGGGGCACCTGTTTTGTTCTTTCATGGAGATCCAAAAAATATCTCCTTTTTTTTCAGGGGATGTGACACATGGTAAAATAATAAATCTTGGTCTCTCGCCAGTCCAATACAATTTTTTTTTATTTTAGCAGATGCTTTAGTCCAAAGAAACTTTTTTTTTTCTTTCTGAAAGCATGTTCAGACAGTCCCTGGAGCTATTTGGGGTTAAGGGCTTTGCTCAAGGGCCCAATAGTGGGATCACTCTGCCAACCCAGGGATTTGAACCAACAACCCTCCAACATAAGTCTCATGCAGGGTTTTAGTTTAATACCATGTGCGTGTTGTGAATCAATGATTATATTTCCTGCCTTGCAGTGTAACCTTCCAGTGGGCAAGACATCAATTGCTGTCGGTGTTTCACTATATTAGCAGGTGACACATTGTTAGGACCTCCCAACATACCCTAAAACATTGCAGGTTTTTTGGGATTTTAACACTAATGTTTGTTTGAGGATGGCAGTCAGAGCTTTGAAGGATTTAGGTCAGACCAGGGTATTGTGATGTCACAAAAAACGATGACAAGCTCCGCCTTCTGTCATCTAGACAAAAAGCCAATGAAGAAGGAGGATAAGGGCAAAGGAGGCGTGGCCTATGAAGCTATGGAAGGGCGGGGAGTGGAGAAGTCCTCCGAGGTAATTTTTAATAGGTTGGCAAACTGCTTAATGCAAAGTTATTTGAAGACGTGTCTAATGAACAGTTAGAATATTGTTGAACGAGACCAGATAATATGTAACAATAATGTCTACAGTCAGGGATAGAAGCCCTATTTTCCCCAAGGCTGTCAGCTTTTTAAACTTGTTCAGGAATTAATTTGGTGGGTATTAGGACAGACCAAGCATTACTTGAGTGTTTCGTGGGTCTGTGATGATTTCAGACTTACAATAATCATATTTCGCCTGTATGATTGGGTGTGTATGTGGATGTGCTGTGCCAATCAAGCAGAATGTTTAGTTACAAATTAGCTTGTGCAAGAAATAAGGCCAGAACAATATTATTTGTAGTAGTTTATGATAATTATTGAATAAAAAATGGAATAAACCTGAGACCTCAGTACTGGATCAATTATTCCCTGCCCCCTTCAAAGTCTGCGACTGAGAGCTATGGTTGGAAAACACGGTCAATAGGACAGACTAATATGGAATGCCTTTGTATAAGTTAGCATAAACAGTGATCGTATTGGGTGAGTGGTTTAGGGAGCAGCCAATCAGAACAAAGCCCCTCTCTCCCATCGCCTGCTGTCTTTCAGGTTGACGACCGGAGCAGCTATGAACTGATGGGCAGCTGTGGTCAGCAGAGACTGTACGCTGACTCTGAAGGTAAGGGCTGCCTCATTAGAGTGCCTCTCTGAATACGGGAGGCTGACCTCTGACCTGACGGGCCGTTCTGGTGTGACTCGTGTGTCGTGGCGGACGCGTGGGGTTTAGAGAGGCGCCTCCTGACCGGTTTGGTCTGGTTTCGCTAATTGATAGCGGAGCTTCTCAGACCATATATGGAGGCCACCAGAGAACTAACTTTTAGTGGTCATATATAGCAAAACAAATATAAAAGCAAAAGACCAACTTGTATCAGAAGACCCTCCACCCCCAAAGGGTCTTATATACAATGTCTAGACTTATTTTAGATTTATTTTCTTCACTACCAGCTAATTGAGAATCATTAACCACCGTCTGAATTATTTGTTTTAGTTGTCCTTCAGCAATAGGGAGCTCTTCGTGCTGTTAAATAACACCCGAAATCCGTGTTTGAGCTCTGAAGGAACACTGCAAATGAATGCAATGTTGCATCGATCATCGAGCTGGGAGTCGTGCAGAAAATATAATTGATTCGCTGCGGCCGTCACGACGTGTGTTGCATAAAGAGGCCTCACTCGCCCCGTGGTGTCAGTGAGCGTGCCTGGGCAGCCGTGGAGAGAGAGCTGGAGAGCGCGGGAGCCTGTGGGCTTTCCGGACTCAGAGGTCCGTCTGCGGTAACGATGCTGTCCTCATCCCGACAGGAGCAGTGTCTTCGATGGGCTCCTCCACCATGGCGAAGGCTCACAGGCAAACTTCTGGTAAGACGTCAGTGTGGTATGAAGGGGGAGCCGAATGCTAGCGAGTGGCGGCAGACATGCTGGTGTTTGCAGCTGGCACCATGGCAACCAGATGGCTTCAGCCTCACGCCATTCGTTTGTTGCGATAGGTGTTATAACCGCATGTGTGTGACTGGCAAAATAGTCATACGGTTTTCAGACAATCCGCTTACATGAAGATATTTTGCTTAGATTCTAAAAGCATCTGGAGCATTTTGGAGGGATTTGATTCCTTTACATAATTTTGTGTTTTCTTGATGCCATGGTACGACATTGGTGTCCCCCATAAGCACCAATTCAGATTTCATGGTCAGGGATGATTTACATTGCTGTCAGTATCAACAGGCTTGTGACCACTGGTGCCTGGTGAAAAGGGGCGTCTTAATCCCACAAGATACCATACCCACCAGATTAGAAGTGCTTCACTGTGGGATGAACACGACCACTCACACTGGCTTTGCATTTATTGGTGTTTACTTGGTCTTCCAAGGGTTTAAGTAGAACCTAAACCATATCAGGAAAGTTGCAACCCAGCATAGCAGAACCACCAGGACCCCCTCACCACGGGGAATGATTTTCAAGCCTGTAGGCTTCTTTTGGCACAGACCAACATGTGCACGTCTGTTTCTTCTAGAGCAGGGGTCTCCAACTCCGGTCCTGGAGAGCTACTATCCAGTAGGTTTTCGGTCCCACTTGGCTTCTGATGAGTCACACCTGTTCCTGGTATTTACCTGAGAACTAGTGTGGCTCATCAGAAGCCGGGTATGATAGTAAACCTACTGGATAGTAGCTCTCCAGGACCGGAGTTGGAGACCCCTGTTCTAGATGGATGGCTTATCTGATCAGATCCCCCCCACTGCTCTCTAGACCTCTTTCTGTTCTGTTTGAAAGAACATGATGCAGTGCATTGCAAACCAACCATAGCGTCCCTCTGTAATTATCCATGGGCTGCAGTTGACTTCTTGTATCTTCGTCCCTTGATATTTGCAGCCAACTTATGATGCTCTTCATCCTTGCATCTTAAGCAAATGTATAGACATTGCTGAGTTAGGAGCATGTGCTCCTTTCCATCCTGAGCCCTAGAAGATGCTCTCCTTTCGTTACGCCTCCATGCTGATGTCGATCCTTGTGAAAGATCACGTCTTCATGGCATGCTGACAAAACCCAAAATAAGGGGCAACGGGTCATGCCCACTTCTTTTTATACATGACTATGGAATGTTATGAAATGTTAATTGCTTAGTTAGCTTAACTGCTTTCAGTATAGTGTGTATCATTGTTTATTTTGTTTTTTTTTGATAACATTTGATGACATTGTCGCAAATACTCAATTGAAGTTCCTAAGGATATGAAGTCAAAATGAACAGAGCTGGAATCTGCTTCGGGCCTACCACCGCAGCGAATTGAGACAACCTGCGGATCATTCCAGATCATACAAAGGGATTCGGGGCAATGGTTGCCCTTGGTTGATCATTTACAGTTGGTCTGGCAGTTGACCATTTCTTGCTGAGGTGCGCCTTTTTCTCGCACAGTGTTGCTCATGTACGTTGAAGTGTAACTAATCAGTTAACAGGTGCGTTTAGGATCACATGACTGAATATGTCATTCGGGGCAGTTGTTTGGGTGGCTTCCTCTGGAGAAGTCCCCCTTTGTCTCATCGACCTGTCCCTCACAGGACGCTCATCGCTAGCTTCTGTTCCTTTTAGATCCCAAAGGAGGCTATGAGCTGATGGCCTCCACTATCGATGCACCCAGGAGGGGGGGCGTGAATCCAGCAGAGTGTGGTTAGTATCCCATGTTATCATCTCAATGAGTAGTTGACATAGTTGACGCTGGAGGACCGGATTCATCTGCAAATGGCCAATGGTTGATTATTAGCAAGTGCATTGAGGCCTGCAAGTTGGGGGAAGATGCTTTTCGAAAATTAGCTGAAAATCACTATAGACATGCAGTGTTTTATTTACTGAAGAAATCAGGGTTTGTTGAATCCATCCTGCATTTCTGTTTTGTTTTTTTTAAACCCTACCGGCTATTAAAGTACTTTATCTGTAAGCTTATTAAACTAAAGCCGCAGAGACGGGCTTGGTGCCAGACTCGATACCTGCCAGGTTGCTGGCCGAGCCGCTGAAATTAATCCCTGAAGGTTCCTCGCGTTCCTCCGGTCTTCCCCTGTGCCTCGACGGCTGGTGCCGACGCTGGTTTGTCCCTCGGCAGGCAGCACGTCGGCCGTCCTGGGGAACGTGGCGGCAGCGGCGCCGCCCGAAAGGCCGCGTGGGGGCGGGCCGACCTACGTCAACATTCCCATCAGCCCCGCATCCAAGAAGCAGCTCCACTACATGGAGCTGGAGCTGCAGGAGCCTGGCTCTGCGGTCCGAGGTAACGGCGCACACCTGCGCGGACGTAGTAAGAGCACTCCCTCCCTAAGCCCGGTGTGCGCACGGCTTGCCAGCGCTCCCGCTCTGCACGGCCATCTCTGTGCTTCGGCCCGACTGCACACTCTTAGCATGCTGCTAATCGCCACACTGTGCTGCAGTGGCAGGGGGGGGGGGCAGTTGCCTTGTAGCCTGACTTTTCTAGAGAACAGAACAGTGAACCTGTACTCGCGGTTTCCTGCGGTTGACGGCTGAGGGCTAAGGTGAATTGCGTCCAAAGTCGGCTCAAAACAGCTTGTTAATGTAATTGCTTGCCTGCACAGGGAGACATTTGTGCCTGATGTGATTTATCAGAAAATGCATCCCACTGTCATTTGTATGTGTAGCATTAATAATAGTACTACAGTTGAAGGTGGGTGGTATTTCATATTGCTTTAGTAACATTCTCAGTTGGTTACTAGATATAATGGCCATTTGACATTTACAGCAGATGCTTTTGTCTAGAGTGAGGACAGGCTTGGGGTCAGAGAGCGGGGTCACCCAGCCTTCAGCACCTCTGGGCCAGCTGGGGTATAGGTGCCCATTCATGCTGTGATGGGACTCAAACCCACACCTTTTTGCATATGGGCATAGATCCCTGACCTAATGCCGGAAGGAAAACCAATGTTCTTTAAATAAGAAGATTCAGGGATTTGCATGAGTCAGTACCGGGACGTTCATCTTCTGTAGTCGGCTGATATTGTTGGGGTGCGAGATAGGGGATGATAATGCTCGTTTTTCTCACGCCAGGAGGAGGCTCGACAAAGTACGCCCTGATTGACATCGCCGCCACGGAGACGGCCCACAAAGTGGGCTCCCAGCATGCCCAGTGCAGAGAGGAGCGCCTGCAGGAGCTGGAGCAGAGGAAGAAGGGGGCGCCGCAGTGACCTGTCAAGCGGACTGAACCCGCGGCTCCATTTCTGAGTTTTTTTTTTTTCCCTCCCCGGCAGCAGAAGCACATGCTCCCAGCGCGGAGTAACCAAATCCAGACCCGACGTCTGAGAAAATGACCATCCACCCCCCCCACCCTGCCCAATGCGGGAGCTGTCGCTGTTCGTTTGTATTCCTCTTTCTTCCCTTCCACATTCAGCCTCTTTCTGGACACGACGCACACAGACTCCCCTTCTCTTCCCCCCTCCTCACTGAAGCCCTCGGAGCTCTGTCATCAGCCCCCTGGGAACTGGCTCGGCGCCAAGGGAGGAAAAACTCCCCTGAAACCTTTTTGTGATGCATTTTGGGGGATTTTTTTGGGTCTGTTATGCCACTTCCTGTCTTTAGTTACCTACGATATTGAGATGGTGGTTACCCATCATATGTGCTTCATGGGTGGCAGCTTTCAAGCGAGTTTGTAGCCGGGCTGGACTGAGATTCAAAATTGGCTCTGAACTTTCAGGTCCCTTACATTAAATATTGTTCACGGGGGGGCGGCATATGCCATTGGTCTACCGGGAAAAATATCTAGCCAGCCTGGCCCTGGTTTGTAGCATTGTACTTACCGACACTCCCTCATGACAGCCGTCATTTCCCAAACGTCCTGTGCCGCGTAGCGTAGCATAGCATAGCGTAGCGTGCATGCGTGTGTCAAGACCAACCTTATTCAGTGTTACGCTTCAGTGGTCCTCCTCAGCTCTGGAACAGCTTGGTGCGAACACGGTCCGCCTGGCGCTCGAGTGACGTCCTCCTGCCGAGGGCTGGACGTTCCACCTTCCGGACGGACGCTAACAGCAAAACTGGCCGCTTCGGAATTTCGTAGTTTCTGGTGCTAACTTCCATCCTGCTACTATCCTAATGGCTGGTTCTTTGCTGTGGGGGATGCATAAAAATAAGCTCCGGACAGCTTCAACCCCAAATCTACCGTCTTATCTTTACCGTTACGTATATTTCCCTTGCAGGAAATGAATAGGAGAGCAGTGTTTTGGACCTCAATTATGCAAAAAGATTTTAGAGTGATAAGAATAATCTTTCCTAATTTTGTAGCATTATTTGATCCTCTGGCCCTGGGGAGGAAGTTATTCTTGGTATATGGAGTATATGTGCCCTACGGTGGTGTGTTGTATGTTTAGGCAGGTAGAGTAAAGACGGAGTTCTGCTGGAGCTCCTGGCTTGCATGCAGGTGAAGATGCAGGAAGACGCTCTTCACTTTTCCATTTCTCGCCTTCACCCCCAGCTGTTCCACACGACCTGTAAATATCCTTGCCGTGTAGGTAACACGCATCTCAAAGTTGTACATATAAGGATTTTATGTAAAGTGAACGCTCTGGAAGGGATCTTTTTCAAACGCATAGATTTTACTTTGTATTTCTAATAAATTTAGGCACCTTACCGGTTTAGGTGTGACTTTTTCCTGTTGCCGCTCTCGATGACGTTTTGGAGCCGTATGCTATCTTTCTGCTCCAGTCAATGGCCTTTTCATGCACTAATCACTATTTCACTTAGTGTTTCTGCACAGGAACTAGCTGAAGACTTGCATGGTTGTATCCTCCACAAATTTAGCTGAAGTGGCTGCCACTGTCCCTCGCATTCCTGCTCTCAAACATTTATTGCCCAATGGACCGTAGAGGTTGGTTCCATAGGAAGGCAAAAAGGTATACCTATTCTCGGCCTGTCAAAGAGGGTTTTCCACCCCTGAGCCCAGGTCTGGGGGTCTGTGGCTTTTAGAATTGGTGGTTGCAGTTGCTAAGCCCTCCATCCCAGGTGAGATTTACATTGAACACACTCTTGTCCAAAATTATGTTCAAGTTAGGATATCAGAGGGTCAATGGCCCTGGAACATGGGCCCGGTGGTGTAAGCACCTCCCCAGTCGCAGGATTTGAACTGGCAACCCTCTGATCACAGGCACAGACCATCCAATTCAAGAAAACCTGGACTTCTGTGCCTCATGAGCAGTGTTTCCCAGCCCAGTCCTCGGGGAACCCCGGACAGTCCACATTTTTGCTTCATCTCAGCTCCCAGCCAATCAGGAACACCGAATACCTGGTAAAGTTGCGCTGGTAGCTGAGAGGAAGCAAAAACGTGGACTGTCCGGGGTTCCCCCGAGGACTGGATGGGGAAACACTGCTCATGAGGACTAGGGGAAGATGCTATGTCCTTTTATGCTTTTTCTAACCCTTAGAAAAGCAAGTTTAGCATTCAATCACTCTCAAAAGTCTGCAAGAAACCGGTGGATTCGTAGTAGTCTGAATTGAAGACATTGCAGTATAGTTTGTTCAGGTTCTAGGCCAGGACACAGGGCATAACCAGATGTAAAATTAGCTTTATTCAAGGTGATTGATTAGAAGGCTAGGTACAAGTTCTGCCTCGATTCTCTCACGTTATGTTCCTTCATAAAACATTGAGTGTTACACAAGTACAAATGCATACAATACAAATCTGTCTTCTAACCAAATGTCAGTACGGGTGCTGGCAGCCAATCCCCAGGAAGCACTGGCCACAAGGCAATCCATCAGTCGGTGTGTTCGACGACACACACTGCAGCCAATATACAGCCAATCGACAAATACAACAGCCAATGTAGACACCCCCCCCCCAAACACACACAGCATCCAGGTACCAGTAACTGCTAACCTCTTACTTACATTGGACCTATTGCTGGCTGAACATTGGATGCAGGATACAGGTGAAGCCACATCTGAATGGCTGACTTGTTGGGTTTTCCCCAGCAACCCCACCTATCCCAGTGTCCCCTCCCTCTCAGCTGTACGTGAGAAACGATCGGGTCATCCCAGCCGATCTTCTAAACCCTTCAAACCACTATAGTACTCATGTGAAGCAGAGTCAAGATTGTAAGCGAAATATAGACGCGAAAGCACAAAACCGTCTGAACAAAAATTCACTAATACTGTAACATCCGAGCAAAAATATTCAATAATCATAACATGAATTGGTCATTATAAAATAAGTGCTTTCAATTTCTCGTGTTTTGATTACACAAATCTCTACATCCTATGGTCCAAAAAGTGTTTTAAATTGAGCCCACAATCCTTGCTCATCTACTGTACCATGGTGTGTTGAGAGGGAAGAACTGCAATGTAGATCCTTTGGATAAGGTCCCAGAAGCAGGAAGCCAGTTCACTCGGGTGCATCCACACACCCTCACAGCTCATTGTGGTTGAATCCATTGCGTGAGATCTTACTGGTGAGATCCTGCAGGTGCTTCTTCATCTAAAAAGACAAGATCCCATAAAAATGTCTTCATAACAATCCTACACATTTAGGAAAAGGTCTACATGCCCCACCTTGTAGCTCATCTCCCGGGTCTTCTCTGCCAAGTTATTGTACTTCTCCTTGGTTCTTGAGATGTGCTCCTTGTCCCCCAGGGACTCCACGTGCTTCAGCTTCTGGTGGGACAGCTCTAGCTGCTCCTGGTAGTGTTGGTGTTTCTCCACCTTGGTCTCAAAGTGCTTCAGCTCTTCCTGTATGGGGTAGAGGAACAAAGGTCACTTTTCAAGGTGACCCTGAGGAGGCTTCTTACACTCAATTTAAAGGAAAGGAGAAACGCACCTTGAGGGAATCCAGCTCATCATTGCTAAGGTTGGCTGTCCTCGCCATCTCCCACAGCTCAATGACTCTTGGTTCCTTAAACTCTACAGATCAAAAGTGAAGAATGCAATTACCACGTGGTCACATCTCAACAAGACGTCAGGAGCCTCCACGCCTTTAGTACGTACTTTAGTACATTTTTACCGTCCTGTTTTGGCTTTCACACAGCGAAAAATAACCGTGAGTCATCTACTGCCAGTTGGGCTGCTGCTTGTTTTTGCGTTTGACTAATAACAGGCATATTTTCAAGCCTGTTCCAAAATGTCACGTCTATCATGGCTAACAACCTATGGGTCCTTTGAGGAAGCTGCCCGAAGAATAGTCCTATTATAGGTTCAAAAATAACACGGACTGCCATAAATAATACACAAAGTCATATACACCTGTATTTAAATAATTAGTCCTTCAAACTGGGTTTGGGATGAAAGATATGGAAAAGTTGTTCAGGGACAGAATTGAAGTTTTGAATAACCGATTTCATCGGATGGACAGTTGGCTTCCTGCAGATTATCAACCCAGGAATGTGAGACTCGAACCGCTCACCACTATCCGTGCTGAATCCCTCGTGACTCAGCTTGCGCAGTCGTTCAAAACCTTGGTTGAGGTTCCGCATCTTCTCCTTCAGGTCCTGGTGCTTCTGATGGAGAGCGTTCTCCTTGACTTCCCCTTCCAAGGGGGAGATGACGTTCTTGTGGATTTCTGAAGGGGGTGACATATCAGTCTTAATCTTGATATTTAAACAAGGGTCGATCAGATAGGCACTAATGGACGGTTACGATTTCCCATAAGGCTTGGGTAGCAGGAACTGGCAATATAGTGTCAACAAAAACCCTGGAGAAACCCTGCAGGTCCCCGGTGAAGGATGCAGGAAATCGACCTGTAATGGTTACATTTAAAAAGCAGAGGAAGGGAGGAGTGGGGGGCTCGGAGGGAGCGGTCACCCTCGGTCCTGCTGACGGTGTCCATGAGGATGTTGTAGTCCTGGACCTTCTCCTTGTGGTGCTCAAACTCCCGCCGTAGACTCAGGAGCTCCTCCTCTGAGAACTTTCCAGAAGACATGGCCTACAAGATGAAAGGGGCTTCAGACACAGTAGCCTATCTGAAGTCATTCCTCTACACCAAGGCTCTGGCTGACATTGGTGCATCTTAAAAGAAGCTCACAGCATCTCAAGGAGCACATATATATGGTACAGGCATACGGTTCCTTGTACCACCATATAAATGATGTATATCCTTTTAAAAGAAGCATAAAAGACACATTAACATACCGCCTACACTTTCTACTGAATTTTAAAGTCTGATTAATTTCCATTCCGTTGTCTCGCTTTATGTTCTTCTGATCTTTTCATGTTTAATTTACAGTTCAAAGCCCAAAATGTTTTAAAGGATTACAAACAAATTACTGTGTGCACACTATAAAACCGAGACTTCACTTTTGCTAGGGCTATCAAGTTCTAAACTAAGTGGTATTTAATGCTAGCTGCTTACCTGGCAGTACAACAAACAGGGGACTTCATTGGGTTTCCCTTAAAATTCAGTTTAAGTATATAAACCAATACTAACACCACATCAGACCTTTGCGGATATGAAGTGCGGTTACTGAACGTCAGTCAACAGTTAACATCTAGCTGGTGTAAAATAATTAGCTAAACCAAGTCCGGCAAGGGTGGTACTCGAACCCTGGACATTTCCCCTCACAGAAACGATTCTCCATTTACAAAGACAAACAGAGGTTCAAAAGGGCCTCATTCCCTTGGTCATTCTCAACGTTTAGTTGCCTATGGAAAGTTACAGAAGAAAATCATCAACACTATAGGAGAAATAAATCGACGGTGCATCAACCCTGCCAATTCGCTCTGCTGGGAACCATTTAAGCATCACCACCATCCATTACGACAGGCCTCCAGTTCTCATTACTGAAAATGGAGCATCAATTTTCTAATCGTTCCCTCACCTTGTTCCAGAGTTTGTCCAGCCTGGGGTCATCAAACAAATCGCCCTCCTTGCTCTCGTGGTCTTTAAGGTTATTGCTTTCTAATGGACGGGTGTCCTTTTTGCCATCCATGCCGTACTTGGCTAAAATAACTGAGGGCCAGAGAAACAGGGCGACATTAAGGTGCTGTCAGCTTTGCAACAAAATGGAAAACAAAACTCGTTAAAGGTGCAGCGTCCTTTAATTCAAGATGTCAGTACTACAAGCACTGTATAAAGGATACAAACTCACACTTGACAAGAGAATTTGGAGTAGAATAGAATAGAGGTACTTCATTGATCCCTGTGGGGAAATTCTCTTTTTGCTAGCTCTCCATGCAGGTGAGAACAGGCCTGGGGGCAACAGTGACAGGACAGGCAGCTTGTGGTGCCCATGGAGCTGGGGGTAAGGGCCTTGCTCAAGGGCCCACAGACATGTGACTATTCAGCTTAGGTTGGGTTTGAACCAATGACCTACTGATCACAGACACGGAGACTTAGTCCGCTGAGCCGCACAACATCCCTATGCACGTTTTTCTAGGGAAAATACATCTTAACCATCAGAACCAAATTAAGAAACCAAAGCCAGCAAAACAGACACTTTGCAGTTTTAGAATATTCTAATTAATTTAGCTTGATAAACAGAACATGACATTTAGAAGTCACCCTACAAAATTATTTTCCAATTTAACCTTTTAAGATTTGTATTCCATCTTTTTACACTGAGATTAACTGGCAGCTTTCCTATGGTACGCAATGTTTAGGTCTAGAAACTGAAAGGGTTCTTTAAGATATTCATCCATTCATTTAAAACATTTACTAAATTAAAAAAGCACCTGAATAAGCTATGGCTATACTTACAGCAGCAATAAGGCCCTAAACACTCAGCATGGTTATACGTCATGGTCCCTTTAAATGTAAATAGGTAGGGCATCTCGTCACCATAGTGACCGGAGGCTCGCTCACCGTTAAAGCTCCGTCTCAGCTTGGCCTCCTTCTCCCCGTCCTCATCCAGGCCCTCAGCCTTCATCTTCTTCCAGCGAAGTTCATCCTTCTCCTGGATCTTTAGGTCACTGTGCAGCTCAGCCTGTTTAACTGGATCCAGTTGCATCTGGAGGGGAGAGAATGGGATGTAAGATACCAATCTGCTGGCCAACCATATACAATTTTTTTTTCCACCAATATCTTTCGAGTGCAATATCTGCAGTACTTATCACCACATTCACCCAGCAATTAGTATTTGTCATCTCTATGTCACATTTATTTTTATACAGAGATTGTTTTATGTCATACTGCATACTGACTATTTTATCTGGATGTAATGTGCAGTCTCACAAGCCATTTCCTTCGGGAAAATAAGTTTTCTGCTTCCGATACTCAGCAACCCCCACCAGAGGGTCATACTTCAGTACCGCATATTTCAAAATTGGCTGTAACCATTCTTATCTCCTTATTACCCCTTGATCACATATTACTTTACTGCATTATAAAATAAGCTTAATCATATTGAACTCCACATACTACTGTTCAAAATGGCCTACATTCAAGAGAATTAAAGCTTGTTTTGGATGCAAGTTGACTGCAACTTGTTTTCTAGTGTTCGTGCAAGGGCTAAAAATTGATGACAAAATAGCTCAAGTTAATACGGGCTTGTAGATATTTTAAGTCACCGAATGGATAGAAACAAATGGCAACACTGAGTGATTAATCATGCATGCACAGGGGAGTTTCTAGCTATTGAAAAGATCAGGGGCTGAGTCAAGTTCTGCTGGGGCTTGACGTTTTTATTTTTTGAATGAAGATTGGCATCGGGGCGTAAAGCATTTGTGATCGGACCTAACGACGCACATGTACATGCCATCTCGTTAAGTTACTCACCCGGAGCGCTTTTTCCCAGACCTGATTCAGTTTGGCGATCCTGAACTCCACTGTGCTTTTGCCATCAGTAGGTTTGGGGTCATTAATTTCCTTGGAATATTTACTCGCCAGGGTCCGGAAACATAAACAGCTAAGTAACAACACACACAAGTTCTGGAGCTTCATGTTAGACAGCAAATAGCGATAGTTTTTCCGTGTTTACAAAATCAATGCTCTTCTAACTATCGCATGCGCGAAGAACACCTAGCTAGCCCAAAAGCTGTACGTACGCTAGTCATGTGCACAGGCACGCAAAAGACAAATTTAAAGGACCGGGGGTGAGTGCATTATGGGATATGTAGTTTACTAGGTAGCGTCACGGCGTTTGTTATCTAAAACTAGAAACTACTTCTGAACGGCAATTCCCACAATGCTCAAAAGGCTCGTCTCCTGGTAACTGCAGAAATGCCGTGAGCAAATGAGAAGCACCCACGATAGAAGGAGCGTTCTTGCGGTTTAGAGAGGCTGGGAATGCTGACAGCAGTCATCGTCACCGTTTTTTGGCATTTTCTCAACTTTATGTGTCTGTTTTACAATTACATTTGGTTGCATTCTTTGACTTTTTTTAAGTTACCAAAATAATCACACGTTTAAACAATTAATCAAAATTATTTTTAATTATTGTTGGACTTATTAAGGGCCCAAAGCACGAAGTGCTTATGGACCATTATTGTTTTTATTATTATGATTATTGCTTGTTATTAATTGTGTGAATTGTGTAATTGATCAATGGTGAAACTACGTAATTTAAATGTGTGTTTAGTGTTTATGTGATGTATAGTTGAACCACGGATCCGGGGGAAATAATTGTATAGCAGTATTTGGCCAAAATTTTGCCGGTTGCTCTGACCCGCTACAACGGACTGGTCCTGTGAAAGATTAACCAGTTATTAATGTTTAGGCGGGTGAACATCGGACTGGTCTCTAGCAGTTTCTCACAGTCCAGAAAATAGTAGTTATGCATTGCAAAAAAAAAAACAAAAATCAATCATGAAACGTTTTGGTCAATAGAATCAATTATGGTATGCTTGTATAACTATTAAAATAAAAAGATGGAAATAATGATTTCAGTGCCTCTTGTGTACACAATATTTCAAAAGGAACTGTCATTTATAAAGAGAAACTTGTAAAATGACATTCCTGTTTTAGTATATAAATGATGTTCCTTGAATACGTCCTCTCCCCCACCCGAATCCCCCCCAAATGCATTTCTTAAGGTCTCAGGGGTAAAGGTCTGGTGAGGTAGCCAGTACCAGTACCTCGAACCACTGAGTTGTATACATTAGTAACTTTCCTCAAGATGGAACAAATTAAACACATTGGTATGGCAACCAAATGCAAAGCCAGCTATAAACATCAACAAGGACTCAACCTTGATAGGAAATGAGAAAGTCTTGCAGAAGGTTTCGATTTCAAAAGCCAAACGATAATACTCAATATGTATTTCAGATTCGAGTTATCTCAGTTCTCTGGAGGCTAATAAAGATTCATTTTTATTTAAAATGTGAAGGAAATTTGGATAAATTTACCTATAGATCTTGTTCCTAGGTTTTGCATAATAATTGCCCCATTTCTGATCCAAGGGTAGGATTCCTTAACTAAGTCTAAAGTGTTGCATTCTTAGAGTATTGGTTCAGTGGTTTTTCATTTGGACAAATAATGCATCTTATGTTTCGTTTGATCTGCCTTGTGTGCTCCCAGAAGCAGGAGAAAGTCTGATATTACTGTACTTTGCTGAACCCAATTCCCCAACATCATACTTTACTCAGTTCACAGAAGTAGCTTGGCGATTTAGCTTTAAACACTCCTTTCTACTCTCGCGTGCACCTTATCCAGACTCTTCATACTTAATTACTTTCCATTAAATATGGCTTCTGTGCTGTGCCTTGTGTGATTCACCGCGGAATGCCTCACTCGACAGAAGTACAGAACATGACTGTACGCTGACATTCTTCATTCAGAGATAAGGATGAAAGAAATTTGGGACACAATCCATTTGTAGGAAACGGCTGTATCCAGCCAGTCCACGCAGTGCGGCTGCTGGAAATATGAAATAAAAGTTTTCAGTTTTTACTGAGCTGATAACTGAAGTTAACTGTCCCACTGCTTGAAGCAGACCGGAAGTTCGCGATGTGCCTTGCTGATTTCTTGATACAGATCTGGCAATGCACAGAAAATAACTGGCTGGGCCTGCTTTAGGCTGAAGATGTCTCCTAGTTATCTGGGTGTTAGCATGACGGGCTAGCAGTCGTCGTAGCAGCGTGCCTTTCATTGGAGCTGTGAAGCAGAACTGAAAAGTCCATGTAGGCAGGGGTCATTCGTGACCCCGGAACAGTGCCGGAGTTGTGGTGCTGGAATAGATCCTCAGTCAGGGCAGGACCCTTAGAGCATCGGAGGAGAGAATGCTGGAGGACATGCTGTCAGACAGCCCTCGGTACCCGAGCATCTCCCAGCAAAGGCCTGCGGAGTACTGGGAGAGAGCGGACCCCATTCGTCCTGAGTATTTGGGACCCGGGCACCTTACTCTTGCAGTGTCATCCAGTGACGTGATTTCGTATTTTTGTACCCACTTCGTTTAGCTGTAATAAAATAATTCTATAAACCCAAGGAGTATTATGTTTCAGTTAGCATTTAAATTGTATTGCAATCCTCCCTTGTAGGACTGTACTTTTACCAAAAGGGGGAGCTGCTGAGTTTACTGCCTATAGTGAACCATGGGCTGTTATGCACACAGATGGTTATCCCTCTGTGGTGGGGTCACTGTCCTTTAACCCCTGACATTACGGTCAGTTTTTCATGAGACAGGAAATCCTGCGATGAAATCTAACCTTCCTGCCATATATTCCATTAAAATGGCTTGTGTTTCCACCCCATGAGAGGCAGATAAGACCCAGAAAGTATGAAATTTCAGATTCTCTCCCCAAAGTGGCTGTATAATATTTGCATAATCTTAATCTTATTGACAGATACTTTGTCACAAAGGAGAAATGAATTGCCCTGGTTAGTGAGATTGACAAAATGGATCTTCCATTCATTAGTCTAGATGAATTGCTGTGATTCAATTAACCTCATCACATGCTTGATATCTTCTTTAGAGAACAACCAAGTTAAAAATCATAGAAGAAGATCTTTCGTATACAGGTTTCCTGTATACTGGTTTTCAGCTGTGTTGACTTGAATTATTGTGTTCAGGTTAAAGCAGAATGGCCTTCCTTACAAATACTGACGTAGTCAGAAGAAAGATGTGAGAGTAGCATACTTAATGTTCCTCTGCAAGAACAAACCGGGGATTATTTGATTTTGCAGACCATGATATATAAAAGCAACCAGCCAAGAAACATATTGCTACAACAGCTCTGGGCTTTCAGAGGCTGCCTGAGGCTGTAGGTCTCAAAAAGTCCTCAAAAAGCACGAATTTTAAACATTTGAAGGACCTGGTAAACGTGACCAGCTGCATCTGACATTCACAGAACCTTCCAGAGCTCTCACACATACCTGTATTTAATGCAATTCATTTTCATATACAGATGTGTGTATTTGCCAAGACGGGTCCACACAGAATTATAAATCGCAAAAATTACAAATTAACCTGTTGTATTAAATATAATGGTAGTTGCAAAGAGCAACGCAACAATTAAACAATTAGGGCACTCAGAGAAGAAACAAAACAGCAAAATTACAGTTGATTAAAAAATTTACTTTTATAAAGAGTATACCATCTGACCAGTGCTAGCAATTACTACACTCTATATTCATATAGTTTTCCCTCTGGGAATCAAGCAGTTGCATAGATTATTAAAATACATTTATGTAAAAAAACATTAAAAAGTAAATGCATAATGCGACGTGAAGACAAATGCGGTAATAGCATTTTAAGCGGAAAATGCATTGACGCAGTAATTTTGTATGTTATTTCTCGGGTGAAAATCTAGAACCAGTAACAGCTATTTAGTTTTAATAAGTAATAAAAAAGCCTTTTTGTGATTTTCCACTTAGCATTTTAATCACAGCTGGTGGCTGGGAGTTTCATTACAATTCCCGATGAGCGCTTAACTTTCCCAGGATGCACTGCTGCAGCATTTGAATCCACGCGACCATTAGGTAAGCTGCCTGTCAGACCTAACACGTCGAATGCCATCCAGTGAGTTCATCTCCAAAGTAACATCTAGCTACCTAGAGCTAAACTGTGTTGGTGGTTGTTATTGCATGTGCTGCGCTTGCTGTCTGCCTATTAACTAAATTCAAAGCCATTTGTCTTTTAAAAATAAGCACCCCCTCTAAATTTGTCCAGTTAGCAGTTTGCTAAACAACAATTCTGTGCTTTAATGTGACAAGGTATTAGAGCAATGCTGGTTCACGTTTGTATAACCTACTATAAGCTCAGAATGGCGTGTAAATGTTTTGTTTCCCTAAATAAGGCTTGATCTGTTTTAGGTGCTTAGATGTCAAAGCCTCTGGGAGTGAGGAAGTTTTAAAAAAGGCCTTTTGCTCATTCAGTCCAGTTATTTTATATTTCAGTCCATTATGCATATTGTCACATTGTCTCTTAATGACTGCCGCTTTTCTGCTCTCTAACAGGCCTTGATTTTACGAGATGCACAAAATAGACCAAAGGGCTCTTTTTCAATCAAAGGTGCAGTCTTGATAATGCATACTGTCATTCTCAGTGTTGATCAGGGCCACGTGAGCCGGCTGGCATATCTCATTTAAAGCCAGACGTCACTCGCCGGGCATTTGGAGCCGGAATCGAGCGTCGATCGGGTGCATCTTTATCGACCGGCTGCCAAATTAAAAAGACTCGATGGCAAAAGCACGGTAGACGCAGAAATACCCCTCATTGTTAAAAATCAGTCTCCGGGATGAAGCCTCACCTCCTTATCACCGTCTGAGGGGCCGACAAGATAATTAAAAGTTTTGAAGAACGTGAAAAATCACAGCACTCGGTTTATCGTATGTGGCTTTTTCAGAAAGATTTTTCTGTTACAGTATATCAATATTCATTTCCATCAAGTATGCTCCAAGAACGAGCAGTAGAACATTTTCATAAACGTGTGCTTAAAGAAATTTTGTCACTTTTTAAACTTTTAAATGGAAAGCACACAGACTTCAACGAAAACTAATATACTCTGAAGAACTACTGAGTTGGATTCTTTATATATCCAACTTTTCTAGCTGCTTATCTAATACAGGGCCACGAAGAGCCTGGAGCCCGTCTCTGAAAGCACACGGCATATCCTGGACAAGAAGCCAGTCCATCACAGGGCGTCCACTCACACAAAGGACTATGGGAGGAAACCGGAGTACCTGGACGAAACCTGTTCAATCTGGGGAGAACGTGCAAACTCCATACACACACAGCGGGGAGTAGGATCTGAACCTTGCCCTGCGGAGGTGCTCCTCCAGGCCACAAATACTCAGCGCTAAAACTGAAGTGCATTTTTTTCCATTGCAAACTTTTCCATTTTGGAAAGGCAGGTACTCTTCCCCATAAATTCACTTGTGGTTAGTGGGCACATTTTGACAGAAAGGACTGCGCTCTTACACTATCCCCTCCAAGCACTGACAGCTTGAGACTTTCGGGGAAGGAGATTAACTTCAGGCCAGCTCTTTTCCTCGCAGCTAAAGCTGTCTGTGCATGTTTTAGACAGAAAACTGGGACAGGGCCTAATATCCATCCATCCATCCATCCATCCATCGATTTTCTGTACCCACTTATCCTATTCAGGGTCGCGGGGGGTCCTGAGCCTGTCCCGGCAGCTACAGGCACAAGGCAGGGAACCACCCAGGACGGGACACCAACCCTTCCCAGGGCGCTATTACACTGACACACCATTACGGGGACTAATATAATGTTTTTAAACACTTTGTTTATCCAGCTGATTAGCTATATCTTATCGATTTAATCAAACTCCGAATTTGCCAGTGAAAAGTCAATTATTGTTATTAATCACTTTTCTTGTAAATTAATTTTAAAGGGATAAACATTCATATAATTTCTTTGTTCCAAATAAACTTTTAATCCATCCATCCATCCGCTAACTGCTTATCAATGCTAACAGCTATCAATTATGATATCAAACCTAAATATGTTTTGCTGTCAATTAAAAAATGATTCTCTTCTGTGCTTTTAAACCACATTGCATGTGGCAACTGCACAGTCACTATATGCTTGATAAATGCTTCACAAACAAAAGGAGGAATAATGCAACGAGGGAATCAGTTAATAAGTGGAGAAATTGCACAATTGCAATTGAGCAGTGGTGTGGGGGGGGGGGGGGGGGTGACCACCCACAGCAATCAGGTGGTCACTCCAGCGAAACTAATCTCGAAGGGTTGTAAGGTCCTGTGTAGAGTAACTCTGAAGGACATTCATTTTGGACTCGGTAAAGAGTATTTGTTGTCCATATCACCTAAAATCACTGCTGGGGCAGCAAATAATATAAAGGAGCTAGGAGATTAAAAGCCAGATTTGGGAGTCATACAAGAAATAGACGGAGGTTTGAGATCAGGGCAGGTCAGGAGAGGAGCTTCTCTCAGAGTGGTTTCATTTTAAAATGTCCCGAGAAGTGCAGAGACATTCCGTCTCTGTCTGAGACATTAAACGGAAAAATCTAATGAAAAGCAGTCAAGGCAAATAGCTGTGTCTTTGTTTACCGTTGTTACTGCAATATTTCTAACAAATTTCCATGACATTCTTGCAGGGAGCGCCTGGAGGCCGGATTTTTGATGTGATGGGCGTTCTCAGTAGTTTGGTGTGAGTGCTTCAGGGGAATTCAGTCAGTCCCAAACAATTCACAGCTAGCCCCCTCCTGGACAGCAAGTCTTCTAAAAAAAAAATGGTATTGGGGGGGCAGCTCCTCTATGTTGTAATAGTGTCACCTTCGTGGGGGATTTTAAGTTGGAAGGTTTTCAGAGTGACTAGACTTGGCTTGGGATTTGTTGGGCATTTTTAAACCTCCACAATCCTGATTGCATGCTGTATTTTTGTAATAAACACTATGAGTCTCCTCCCATCGTGACTCGTCCCCCCTCCTCCACGCTGCTTTCCCACACCAAACACAACAAAGGCTAACTAGCTCAGTGGCCGGGAATTAGGGCTTTATTTCGGTGACAGCGAGCAAGCAGAGATCACTCTCCGGCGTCAGAAAGCCAGCATGATGAACACCAGAGCTGTACCAAGGTACACCTGTTATAGCTGCTGCCTGCACCCTTTCAAACCTCATTTTCCACACATTTAGATGCCTCAGATGGTATTTATATGCCAGAGGAGAATTTCGTGTAATATCAATGCATAATGTCTTTTGAAATCTATACCACACTACACACACGGTAGAGAAGAATTGTATACCGTAATACAACTTTTCAGTGACTCGTGAAGTTTCTCTCCAGTATATTGTGCAACCTTCAATAAAACCTTGAGCTTTGCTTAAAAGGAGTTGGCCAGCATGTCTCTCAGAATTCATTTAAGCTCTCTACTCATATTTTTTTAAAGGTTGGACCTTGCAGGTTATTACATTTCTACGCAGTAAAGTCAAAGAATTAGCATTATATTTGAATATTTGAATAAAAAAGTCAGCCCCGGACACACACACGGTGATGCATACTAATGAGTATAATTGCAAATATTTCCGTGAGTCTTTGAATCCTGCTTTTAGTTGAGTGCGTACTGGATAAGTTAACCTCTGTATAGGTCTTGGTTACTGGGCTGTGAAAGATTAAAACGTGGCTGACTCCTGCCTGGTACTCCTATGCCGTACTTGACAGGAAACTAAGGGGATGATTAGTTGAACCCTCAAGTTTGGGTTGGTTTTGTTGTTAATGGCTGGCTCTCGAACATTACTGTAAAAATACAGATTTAGACATAGCAAGTGGAACTGTACCTTAGGCCTCTCACATGGCCTTCCAAAGTCGCTGGTGGACATTTTGAAAAACGATGCGCGTGACATAACACTGTTTTGTCAATGCACCCAGGGTGACCATGTATTCCGCAGAGAAGATTTAGGCCGTGTTAAATATCTTTGTTTATGCGATTAAGACTGATCCTCGGAGACGGGTTCCTGCCTCTGGCTAAACCCTGCAGATTCACGTTTACATGAATAAATATTGTTTCTGCATAAATGATTAGCTATTCCTTCCAGGTCAGTACGGTTGCCGGGTCTCCAGACAAACGATAACGGCAAACTCGCGGCACGCATGCAGAATATCACTCGTTTATCTCACAGCTGCTAAGGAAAACTGGAGGATTCAATGAGATTTTAAATGAATTTATGAAGAGCTCTCCTTGGGATCAAAATTTTTGCGCGATTATGGCACAATTTTCAAATATTCCCATTCTTCAAAACATTAACATACATCTTTCAATCTTGCAAAAACTGATGAGGTGGTAAGCATTGTTTAAATATATTTAATAATTTAAGATTAACTTTATTTTCTAAAGGATGACATTTTTTGTGTGGTGAATATGTTGTAAATAAGGCTTTTTCATGCCCTTCTTTACCTGAGCAGCTGAAATGAAAACCTGGTTAAAACGGCCATTTACCCATTCAGCATTGCGCAGACCTACAGCCTCCAGTAACCATGGCAACATTATGCTTAAATTTTCGTCATAAGTGCTAAAAGGTGCAGTCCCAGGTCTAACTGGGTCTTTGGGGAATCATGGTTATCTTGTAGGTCAGGGGGGCCAATGTTATCCAGAAAGGGCCGCTGTGTATGCGGGTTTTCACTGCAACTCCCTGATTGGATTACTAATTAGAGGACTGATTGGCTGAAGAGTCCTCGCACCTGGGTTTGAACAGTTGACCTAAAGGTTATCCCAAAAGCCTGCATACACACTGGCCCTTTGCGGATATGATTGGTCACCCCTTTTCCAGGTATTGATTAATTAATGTCTGAAATGCACAAAGTGACCTGTAGGGGGCGACATGCAGGATCAGAACATAGATTTGGTATGGACACTCCGTCCATGTGAGTGATCCTGACATCCCATCCCATGAGCGAGGCGGCATATTATTGTCCTACTGTGAAGAGCCAGGTGAGTCACCTGGCAACATGGCGGTCACGGGGGGCGTTGGTGTACGGCAGCACGTGCACACTCCTTGCTTGTGACTCACGCTGGCGTGACTCATATTACTGTTATTGTTCTTTTTTATTTTTTATCTGTTCACAGCAAAGAAGTTCCTGCGCAGTGGTCCCTCGGGGCGAGCAGAAAGCTCACGGTTCCATTTATTTTGATTTTATTAATCTCCTGCCAGGTCGCGGGTCTCGCGCGTCCTCTGGAATACAGCGTGCCGAGCGTGGCGAGCCCACAGGACCCAGCTCCTGCCAAGCAAACAGCCGCTGAATACGCTTTCAGGGATTTTAAGGCCCTGGGATATAAGTGCATATTGTACAACAACAAAAAAGTAAAAGATAAAAGATAACATGCATCTCTGATATGTCCATATTGGATTCATTGGGACACCAACTGTTACTCTAAATGAATGAATACTATAAATGGAATACGCCCAGTTATCCTCGGTCTACTGATAGCGTTTCACATCTAATTGACCTATAAATGTTTTATGAAGTCATCTATTTAACTCTTTTTTTAGGTTTGTACTGGTTAACGTGTATTCATGATGGTTATTTTTATGGATAACTTTGTTTTTCCATTTGATAGCTAGATAGCTAGCTAATATCATTGTTAATTGTGAATATAAAGCAAGATTACTTTGTATCTTGATGACATTGATTCATCTCCCTCCATTTAAGTCCATTTAGAACATTAAACTGTTCACTGACGGCTGTCTAAGAGGTTTCTTTGGAAATTTTTTTTGAAATTTATGGTTTTCATCGCACAGTGGTGATATCTAACATTCTGCCTTTTCCATTCAGACTGTGAGAAACGGACATATCATCGACCTGTCATATTTTATTAATTTTATTTCCCCACAGAACATAAAATTTTGAGAATACTGGGTTTGAGAAAAATACATGGGAAAATTTTCAATGCCACAACATGAAAGAACGGATTTGATTTGACCTTCCCCGCTGACTTGTAATCATACAGATGAAAATGCTCGGACGTTCCGGAGGTCAGGCAGAATCCGGCTGTTTGGGAACAGCTGGGGTTGTGGGCCCAGAGGGAAATACGAACAGCAGAGCGATGGGGCAAATAAGCAAACATTCATAACCGCCGTGGGATCCGCCGGGCCGCCAGACGTCTGAGGAAATCACAAGGCGTCATTCAACGCGGGGCAGGAAGACCTTGCTTCAGTGTACGTGGTGGTTGTCACGGAAACCGGAAAGGCATGCCGACCGCTGTTTCGGCGGGTGGTCATGTGGACACAGGCCTGCCTGGAGGGCATTGGCTGCATGTTTACCCCGCCAACCCCCCCCCCCCCCCTCAGAAGAGCGGCTCTGCATCGTCCTGCTTTGGACTGGCAATAATAGAATGGTTTGGGTGCCAAACACTGGCCCATAGGGGGGAGGCCGGTGATGGACGTTGAAAAGGCCAGGGGGCTCAACACACTTCCAGCACTAACCGCTGCTATACGTACCTCCACTTCCACTAGCGTCAGTCTCCTAGCGACATCCATATTAAATGTACACGGTAAATTGATTCAACAATGTCTCTACAGTGTGAAAAAAACCTGTTATTTTGACCTTGTGGGGACATTTTTTTCGGTCTCCACAAGAGGAATTTTTACAAAAATCTGTGACTGCAATCAAAAAAGTAAAAATGCCAAAAATCTTGTATTTTGTTTAGTTACTTGTGGTTAAGGTTAGGGTTTGGTAGGGGTTAAGAATGGACTGTCCACGCAGAGATATGAAAACAAATACAGCTTTGGAAAAATTAAGAGATCACTCCATATTTTTTAAGAATCTGTATTTTTTAAATCCTGGTTTAATCCTGGTTCTGCTGGCAGAAGCTACGCTGAGAAGCAGGTTGCTTCCTGGTTGAAAATTTCTAAGACAGCAGAACACAAGAACAATGTGAAGAAGGAGACACTGGGAACAACCAGAAACCAGCCAGGTAGAGGGTGGAAGCTACACTCTAATGCTAGAGTTGACTGTCAACTTATCCAGCAGCGCCTCATGAATTGGAGGATGACATCAAGTGACCTTCGAAAGGAATGGGAAACATTAAGTGCAGGTGTGAAGTGCTCTGCTGGGACAGTTCGTATCAGGCTCCTAGAAACAGGACTGAAGTCTCACAAAGCAAGGAAGAAGCTCTTCATCAATGAGAAACAGGAGCTTTATATGAAAAAATGTATATTTCACACAGGCTCATACTAATAAATTGAGAAATGAGTAAAACTGAAAATTTTGCTGTGATCTCTTAATTTTTTTCCAGAGCTGTTGGTCTGTGTGTGTGCATGTGTGCGTGTGGATTAGATTTATATTACATTGTTGGGAACAAATGCTACTTATGGTTAAGGTTAGGGCTGAGCAGGGGTTAAGGTTGTCATAGTTAGCGTTAGAAATGAATGAGCTGCCCCCATAAAGATATGTTTACTTGACGTGTGTGTGTGTGTGCGTGAGGGCAGGAGGGTTCTGCAGGGCAGAGCCTGTGTGTGTTTCTGCGTTTATGTTTATGTTCATGTTTATGAGAAGTGAGGCTCCTCCAGGACAATATTAAGGGAAAGTCGGTGTCCGTATGGTTTGCTTTGGGTGGTGTGTGGATTTGCAGGTTGGGATCAGATGGGTGCTGGGTCAAATCCTGGGACTGATAGAGTGATTATGCTGTTGGGCCCTTAAGGGCCCCAAACCCTAATTCTTCCAAGGACTGTCTGATGCTGCCTTTGTTTAAAGAAGTATGTTGCTTTCTGCTCAATAAAATGAATAAAAGTAAAATCTCAGTGTCACTCATTTTACAGTCACAGGATGCCTCACCTATCTAAAATACAGCTGCAAAGTGATTTCCCATAAATATCATCAATCATTTAATGTTTTTTTGGCTCATTTCTTCAGCACAGACAATAAACTTTATTGAGAATCTTTACTTATGGTTTCGGATCATTAATCAAAACGATATATAATATTAAACTATGGAACACAGAGGGAAGGAAATGAGATTATTAGTGTCATGGAGGCAAATTTAATATATTAACTTATTTTAATAACACCCACGTACTCTAACCAGGCTGTGGCACAAAGGAGCAGCCAAATGCTCCCGTTGAACTTTGGGATGTTGAGTTCTTTGGGGCCAACGTGACTTCCTTTTTTTTTCCTGAATACTGAGCAGCAGTAATATGTAACAAATCGTTGACATGCAGATGGGTCAAAAAACAAACTGAGGGGGATTTAGACTGAACACTGTAAACAAACATTAGCTGCGGGAAGCAGGCTACCTTTGCTCACCTCCCACGCCCAGAGCCATTAGACATCAAAGATAATCTGCACCTAATATTCCTTCTATGCCCTGGGTGCATCCATTTAGCCACGTAATTTAACCTGATGCAAAAAAAACCTTTCAAAATTTGATCGGCTGAAAGTATCTTTTGAGTAATCAGTGTATCTCGTAAACGCAGCCAATGTAATGCCAATTTAGGTGCTCTTTACAAAGATGTTGCCTGTGAATTTAAACATCCCTTAAGAATCTAAGTTAAGGGTTAAACTACCTTACACTGGTTTAAAGTCAGACTTAAGTGGTAAGATCAATATTTCAGTAGATATTAATCCTCACGAGGAAATTAAAGAACCACTAAATCATTTTATAACGGGTTAAAAGTCTGAGTCTGAAGGAATCTTCTTAGTAGCCTAAAATAAATGGTATTTCTTTTTAGTACAAACCGATCTGTTCCGTAAATATGATGCCTATCTTGATCACTGTTATTTAGTTGTTCTAAGTGGGTTCCCTCCTGGTACTCTGATTTAGTCTTGATGTCCAAAGATATGCAGTGAGGCTAATTGTTATTCTGGACAAATGGTGATCACTTGTCCAGTTATCGAGGGTCATAATTACACAGAGCCTCTATCAGTATTCACAAAGGTTACACATGAAAGGCAAGGAGCATTCTGTGCCCCATTTGGGATGGGAAACACTTATTCAGAACAATCCAAGGTCACCACTAGACACGCATTCACGTTTGTACCACTCAAGCACAGGGAGAGGTCAAATCCGGAGAGCCCTGGAGGTGTGGGGGTCAAAACTGTCCCGGGCGATTCACGGGGCCACTGCCCCCTTCTGTGATGGACCAAGCCTTACGAAACTAACCTTATCCATGAGAGTTTCACACTGGTTACCCAACTATAAGCACATATGGAGAACTTTCTGCAAATTGAATTCTGGGTAGTATGGATGAGCTGTAGAGTAACATGCAGGCTACCTTTGCAGTTGGTTATCTTTGCAGTTTTGCGGTTGAGAGTAACATGCAGGCTACCTTTGCAGTTGGTTATCTTTGCAGTTTTGCGGTTGAGAGTAACATGCAGGCTACCTTTGCAGTTGGTTATCTTTGCAGTTTTGCCGTTGAGAGTAACATGCAGGCTACCTTTGCAGTTGGTTATCTTTGCAGTTTTGCCGTTGAGAGTAACATGCAGGCTACCTTTGCAGTTGGTTATCTTTGCAGTTTTGCGGTTGAGAGTAACATGCAGGCTACCTTTGCAGTTGGCTATCTTTGCAGTTTTGCCGTTGAGAGTAACTAGGCTGTCTTTCCAGCTCTGCCCTTTGCTGGTCAATAATGGCAAGAGATCGGCTGAAAGTTGACTGTGATCCACATGGGACTCGTTACATGAAGGGGCACCTTTCAAAAGTTGAAAAGACTGAGCATATCTCACCATACATGGTCCGCAACATCAAAGTCCACATGTACCGCTTTGATTGCTGGTGGGATAATTGCTCCCGCTGCGGTCTCCCCTCGCCAGGCGGAGCTCGACTGAAGATCCCGCAGTGGTGTGACGCATCATTTCCTGGTGACAGAAGTTGCTGGATTTAATCCTGGAACACGTATGAAGAGAGTACCCGATAGGGATCGGAAATCCACCACCCGCTCGGACCACCGGAGACGAAGGTGCGTCGTTTGGACCTGGGTGTCCGCTCACATACCGCGCAGATATTTCCGTACGCTACCGCAAGCACATCCTCGTACTTCAGGGGACGCCGTTACCTGTCCACTTTCTCGAGGAGGAACAGACGGGACAGATGGCGGATTCACTGAGCTCTCCACGGGCTCCCGAGCGACTGAGCTCCCGCTTTCCGTGACGAGCTCCAGCGCTTGTCCAGGAATGGGCCCGCGGCTGCTATGGGGAGCAGAGCCTTTATAGTGTCTCTTTCCCTGGCCACCAGTACAGGTCTGACCTCCAGGGGGAGGGTGGGCATGTATGTGAGAGGCCGTGATCTTCGCTGAAGTTCTCCTACTGTGACCCACTGACTCGCCATACAAAGAAAAAAACTATTTCTGTTATCAAACCAAATTCGGGTTTAATATGCAGTGATCTGTTGTTAATCTGACAGAAACACTGGGCATGATGGAAGGATTCCCTTTACCTTTCAAATATAGCTAGTCAAGTGGGTTACCTATCTAAATGGGGACCTTCCATTTATTTCCATAGGAAAAACCCTAATCCCAATCACGACCCCCCTAACCCCTACCCAGCCCTAACCTTTCGGCATTTGGCATTTTTACTTTTATGATTGCATTCACAGATTTTTATACAATTGAGCTTATCCAAATGGCGACCTGAAAAATGTCCCCAAAAGTAAGGAAGTTTCAGGGCTTTCCCCACTTTGGGGACATTATTGTCCCCATATGTGATCTATGTAAACAGTGGGATCAAGGCCAGTCAGCCCTATAGGTGACATAGGCAGCTGCTTAGGGGGGCACAGACATGCCAGCTAGTTTCACTTTGCCTCAGACAGGGGGCACCAGTGGTGATTCTCGCTTAGGGCACCGCTTTGGTTTGGTTCTGGATGGAATAACCCCAAGGCCACTTCTTTCTTATTGGGGGGAAGTTGTTGCCATAAGGTGAAGCTTATGTGAGGTCAGAGAGACCAATCAGAACTGTTCATCTTCAGTGTCCTTTAGATACGCTCAGGAGAGGAAAAGGCCTAATCAGAGTTTCCTCAAGTTATAGTAATGAGGTGTCAAGAAGTCAGTGATCTATAAATTATCACCCAAGCACAAATTATAGCCCAGTATGGAGAGAGAGCCGGTGTCTTGGTCAGAGTCCTGTCACCTTAAATTATTTTATTTCAACCCTGACTTCTGATTCCCGGCTGTTTTATTAAATTTCACAATTGGCTGACATCTATTTCCGGAGGGAAAAAAAAGGCGGTGACTTGTTTCAAGAGCAGCACGTTTGAGTTATTGCGTTAATACCCTACCCCTGACGCAAGAAGGTACCCGACCACTAAACGCGGCTGTAAATTCATCTTTATTACTGGGAGGTGTGAAGTTCTTCCAAAGGTCCGATGTTACATTTATTGAAAAGCAATACCAGATTTGTAGGCAAATAAAAAGCTAATGAAATCACTGTCACCTGAAAATTTATGGGACGTTTCGGGCAATTAGCCTTTGTATAATACAATTAATTAACTGATACGGTGTGTGTGGAAGGAACAGTAAATTTGCCCGCTAAACTTACAGCCGCATACTTTATATTAATGGGGAAGTCAAAATAAATCAAGGCTGGTAAGAGTGACGATCGGCTCCTGTCGTTTTCCTAATTAAAAGCTGTTGGTTATATAAACACAAAGGACAGGCACATCTGAAGGCACCTCACAGGATGTAAAGTCTGAGGAAATCCGGAGGGAACGAGCAGGTTTGGGCCGTGCGCTGAATTAAATGTGATTTCTCGGTGACAGCTTTGTAGCAAAATGGCTGTCGGGACAGCTATGCTAGGCGGCCAGATGCCCACGTTGCAGTCTGACTGACATGTTAATATTCTCCGACTCGCTACGCCGCTGTCTGGACCACCTCTGGCTCAAAGCGAATCCGACTGGCAGAAAGGAACCGCGTCTCCGATGGTGGGGACATGGGGCCACCGTTCCTGCAGTTTTCACCGGCAACTGTGAAAACACCGTGAAATAATTCCATGTTATCCAATTAAACGATTAGATTAGGTTAGATTAAGACTTAAGGCAAGCCTGCAACCATTGTCAGCTCACCACAGCATCAGAGACAGCATTTGATTTTTTTCTTATTTGCCCAGGCTGAGCTCATAAACAAAGGAGCAACTGTGATTTAGCTGACTATGATTGTAAGTGCATGTAGGTGAATCTCTAACATTGCTGTTCGGTTACGTCGTGTTATGTAGAGGCCCGTTGATGACTCACAGAGGACGACCTCTGGCTTCTTGAAGCTTTTCCACTGACACCACGAACTGAGCCGTACCAGAGTCGAACCACAAAGAGACGCTTTTCCATTGTAAATTATGCAAGCTGTACCTAACCCATACCAGCGTTGACGTGTCCTTGCTTACAAGCAGAGCCAAAAGTGTCACTAAACCGAGCTCGTTGCGTCACTGCCATCTGAATCGTAGAAATGCACAAGGAAGAACCGGTAATCTGCGTCGATATGTATGGGTTAGTAGTATCAAACATCGTGATGCATTGATGTATTCTTGATAACTTGAAACTCGAAAATCTACCAACCATCTACTTGAGAAAGTAATATAGATTGGGTGAACAGAATGTATTCATGACGGAAATTTACACAAGCGAATGCTAATTCCACTAGAGTTTGATGCTAATATAAGACAGTAATTCTCACAGACATGCTAGCGGAAAATTAGCGCATAGTAAATCACGGCTTATACCATGTGAACCGTAAATAAGCACTTCTTTGGGTTTGCGTCCCTTTTGCTCTCCAAACTCGGCACCGTCTTTACTGAACCGACTCTTATGCAGTGGAAAACCAAAGCAAGCTGGAACCGCACTGTAAGTAGTCCCTCTTCACGGTACGGCTTGGGTACAGGTCAGTTCCTGTATGCCAGTGGAAAAGCGCCATTTGAGAGGGGCCACAAATTGGAAACGGCTTCTGACACGCCTCTCATATGACAGCACCGTTATCGAAAACTGGCAATAAAAAAAAAAATGTCCCCACACGACGATTAGAAACACTTCCGAAATGACTCCCCTCCAGGGTTCTCATTTTGTTCCGGGGATTAATCGAACTCAATTGAGGTAAATTAAATTTGGATTTGCAGGGCGCGCTTTAGCTATCCTGAGATGATACACATTAATTTCAAATCCCGAGTTAAGCCGTGTCACCTAATGTAATGTAACATGGTAATTAGCTATCATTCACTGGATGATGCCAAGAAGGACAGTGGGGATGGATGGGCGAGAGGGATCAAGTACAATTTGATGATCCCACTACTCATGGGATGTGGGATGGGGGGGGGCAGTGGTATGTTTGTTTAATTAATTAAGCTTGTTTGAATTGCTGCCTGCATTTATGGTCAGGGTTAAATCGGAAAAAAACTGGCAGTAACAGGTAAATTTGTAGTTTTTATTTTTTGCCTAATTAAAAAACTAATATCATAATATCACAATAGCTGAAGACCCTGTACCGGATAAGTGTTCACTTGTATATTTTTTGTCATTTATGAAAAAAAAATATTTGTTTTTTTCCCCAATAATAATTAATATTTAGTATTTAATTAATTATTATTATTATTTTTTACAATAATTGATGATTGCCTGACACAACTTTATCTGCTTGGCTTGGATTGTGGGGGATACTTTGTTACTGAAAAGACAATGGCAGTTTTATTCTGCCCACATTTAGAGGTGATTCTCGCTTTACATAAATCTGGGGTAACAGGACCAAGGAGCAATATTAAATCCTCTGCTAATTTGCTTGCTTTGACTTAAATGGGGCGCATTTATTTAGGCAACAGCTAATTTAGATGTGGGGAGGGTATGAATGAGGCAACTGTCATTATTTAAGTTAATCCTCTCCTCTGGCTCTGTCTTCATTGTGTGCCCATATATTATGGTGATTACGGGAGGAGTCATTAACAGATCTGATTTTAAGTGCTGTACTGTTAGCTAAATTAAGGTAGAACGTTGTTACTATTTGCTATGAGCTAAGCATCACATCTGCTGTGAGACAGACAAGCCCCCCCCCCCCCCCCCCCCCCCAGGGGGACCTGAAACCTTCAGTGAGCCGACTGACGTGCTTATGGATAAACGGCGAATGGCTAGGTGACGTGTAAGACTGTAAAACGCATCCGCATGTGACAGCTATTCCTGGTATGCACAGATGGACATCACATGTAGCTGAGAAGGGCAGAGAGTGGAAGCTGAGGAAATCCGGAAGAAAAGAAAAGAACGTGCAAAAATGCAATGATGACATCACGCCGTAACAGCTTTAGCTATGCAGAAGTTATTTAGCTACCTTGCTTCCAGTGCTGGCTGGCAGAGCTTCTTTACCTCTAACTGAAAAAATGACAATGCTACCTCGCCTAGCCCTGAAGCTTTAAAAACTTCCTGACACTACCGATTTGCTTGTCTGAGCCGCTGGCATGCAAAGCCTTTTTCGCAGAGTAATTCGAGAGTGAGGTTGTACACCCTGGACTGGCGCCCGACCTGCTCGGACCCCGGGAAGCCATGCCGCTGCTTTCCGTTCAGGGCCGAATCTGAAAATGGCAAAGGAGGCCACAAGGAAAATGATACTTAATTACTTTCAATGACACAGGACTCCGTTTGATGACAAACCAGACTGTCGGAAATTATTTATACTGCCGCAAAAATGCCTATTATAGGGCAGAGATTCTCAAACTTTCTGCCTGGAGACCCCACAAAGAACGTTGGATAACCCCTTAGCTCACTTGAGGGTCCTGGAGACCCCACAAAGAACGTTGGTTAAGTGTTGTGATCCTTATTTGATACCATATATTTCGCTGAGTAGGGGGGGTGACCCATGATGAGTCCCATGCTAAAATATACCAAAGGTGCCTGGTGATATAATGTTTACTAACAGATTGCTAACAGTCTCACAACCCTTGACAATTATTTAATGACCCACTTGGAGGGGGGGGGGGTCGTAACCGATAGTTTGAGAACTACTGCTGTAAGGGATCTTGTCTCTGTGGATATCCATCCAAAGTCAACACTCGCTTCTGTAACGAAAGAGGGATAATCGATCCATCCATCTTCCAACCACTTACCCAGTACAGAGTGGTAGACGGACTTGGAGTCTGTCCCAGGCGGTACTGGGCACATGGCAGGGGACAAACTGGTGGAATGCCAGTCCATTACAAGGAAGCCTCAGTTATAAAGCAAGACATCACTCACTGGTCTCTTTTTCCCATGTTGTAGAAACAGTTACCAACAGAATTTCACATACTGCCTGTATTTATAAAAAAACAATTTGTAATTCTTCAACTTAACAAGAGAAGTCAGGGTCTTTGTTCTGGTGGCATTCAGACAGGGGAATTGGGAACTATTTCCCATTTTTTAGAAGCACAACAAGTAAACAAAATCAATCTGGAGCAACAGAAACAGACTGCATTAGTTTCTCACTGAAACATGTCATTAAGGAACAATGAAAGTTTCGTGTTCCAGGGTTTTCCATGAATCAACGACATTTTTTCAGTTCAAGACTTCTATGGGTTTGTATACACTTCTGTTTTCATCCTTCATTTAAAAAGAGAGCCTCGTTTGATATGCTTATGCCAACAAATACTTTTGTATCTGACAAAGCTAATCTTTCTTTTCAGTGCATCCAGAAAGGGCCCTGTTATAACGTTAATTCATCTCCCATTGTTAACTCAAGACTGAAGAATCCTTGCAAAAAAATAAATGAATGCAAAGACAGTATTGGGCTCAGAAAGAGAATCTTTCACTCAAGTGAATATTCAACCAAAGGAATGTAAAATAAGCCTTCCTTCCGAGGTAATTATCTTTCTGTTAATGACTTATGGTTGTGTAAGCCTTTGTAGTGTAATTAAGTTGAGTTTGCACTCAGCGTGCTTACAGTCTGCCCCTAACTGCCAGCCACACGGAACCAAATGATACGTTTGTTAATTTAAATGACCCCCCCCCCCAAAAAAAAATGCAAGCTAATACATATTTAATACATATTCTATGTTAATTATCTGGATGTGAGCAATTCAGCTGCCGTCAGTCAGAGTCTGACGGGCAGAGAAGCAGATTTTGCTGCGATTCTCGATATATTTCCGGAGGGAGTTTGATCTGGGCTGAGATCCAGGTCGAGTTATGGTTGATTTGCCCGCCGCTAATGGACTCTCACTGCACAATTTCGCGTTTATGCTGCCTTACTCTAGTGCCATGCTCTGAGCTTAATCGAAGCGATCTGGCCCGCTCCGTACATCACCGCTATGGCCGCCTACGCCTGGCTGCTTTTCAAGCGGAGCTTGATCGAGTACGACGCCAAAGCTTCAGTTGATGTTTTCATCTGGGATTCTCTGACATGACGAGCCCAAAGGATCTGTAATGACCAGGGGAATCAGCCGTCCAGGAGGTCTGCACTTTTCAAACCCGACAGGCTCCGAGGAGCTGGATGTCTGGGTGTGATTTTACTGCTGGTGTCGGCAGTTTAGTTTCGAGATGGATCTGTGGCAGACCAGAGGAACCTGCAAGGGATGCTGATAGAGGTTTAAATACAGTGGGTGGGTATGTGTGTGTGTGTGTGGGGGGGGGGTATTGGATGGGCTCCCATATCCCTTTTGTGACTGATTCCCCTACACATGTCAATGACAGACAGTGCAGTATAATTTGTACATCTTTCTGTGCTTTACTCTCTGGATGGTTTTTCTAGTCCTAAAATATTTACCATTTCCTACTTCAGGATTACCCAATAAAACACACGGAAGGGACATTGTCTCTGCACTTCACTGAAACGGATTCACGTGCTAATTCCAAAGGCTTGAGAGGATAGATCCCTCCCTGTCTCAAGGTGTTGTGTAACTACTGAGCTTGTGGGCCCTTTGATTTCTGTTCTGCTTGTTAAATAAAACAGCCTCCAGCGGCCTTCTATGCATTCCCTTTCCCGGCTGATATTTGCCTTTTCATGAGCAAAAACATGGACTGTCTGGAGGAACACTGGTTTAGTGAACTCTTGGTAGGTGGGTATACAATTAATGATATATATGTTATACTTATAATTATGTATACACACTTATCTTCAGACTGATACGCATTTCTCACAGTTATTTGGTGGGTGTACGGTACATCTATTTTTTTAGAGGTGGGTGTACACCATAAACCCGTGTATACCCTCTACTACACCTCTGGAGGGAAGTTCGACTAGCGGAAGGCCGATTTCCCTCGCTTCCTGCGCCACGTATCACCCGAACCGTCTCATCTAGAGACAGACTTGGGTGAAATACTTTGCATGATTAAAGCCCGATCTGAAGTGAAAAAGGTAATAGGACATGACGTGTGCAATTTAAAAGACAGCAGTGGAGGATCACTTTAGTGACTTAAAGCGTACAAATTAAAACCAACAGTGAATTCATTTCACAGATTTTTGCAGCTGTAGCAGGAAATGTATATGCTTAGGGTTTCTAAGTAAAACCCAACACAGAAAACTGCTTATTTACCCTCGAGGAAATGCCTAATGAATCATAATGTTTTGGAAATGAGATACTCATGCACTATACATCTTTAGATTTTGTTGTTTACTGTATAAAGGGCTTATGCATAATCTATCTTAAACGAATGGAGTCTTTCATGAATGGTTTAAGCTACTAGGCAAAATATTTTATCGAATTTTTAGAGTTATTGGACGTTACTTTCTGATTATGTTTTGAATTCTTTGACTGCTGTTAATTGCAGTTACAGATATGTGAGATGAATAGAAATGTTAATAATGTCAAACTGACATACGCCTTACAGAGGCTGCCCTGGTCCAGTTTCCAGCTGCCCCATTAACTTTTGGGGACAGGAAGGTACGAAGAAACTGGTTTGTATTTTTTGTATTTTCCAGGGAGATGAGATGTCTGACGTTGCTTGAGGGCCCTCGGGGCCATAAGGGTAATTGGGGGAGGGGGGGTGGACTTGCTGTCTCTTCCAAACATGGCATGTGGCCCACAGCATGAGAGGAGGCAGGTGCAGAAGGCAGAAGACCAGTGTTCAGTGACGGGCCAGTGTGGGTGTCACTGGACGCTGAGCGAGACTCCTGTGAGGAATGGGCCAATTTCCTATTCAAAAGGGAGAGGGGTCTAATTAAGATGTTAATAATACATCTACAGCATTTACTCCGAACTATGTCATGTTGAATTTTTTAAGTTTTTACTGGACATGTGATCAACTGGTATCAAAAAAAAACATCATCCATCTATCCATCCATCCGTTCATCCATCCATCCATCCGTTCATCCATCCATCCATTCATCCATCCATCTTATTTTTCCCAGGCAAATTTTTAATGGGTCCTTTCACCCTCAACATCAGCAGGGGGTATAGTCTGCGTGGTATAGTCTGCGTGGTACATGCACACTTACACTCACAACACTACAGATGCTAAAAAGAAGGAAATTAAGCAAATTCAACCTTTCAAAATGCGTAACCTGAGCATGTGTGTAAACGTGATAGCATGACGCTGTTTTGTCTCAGTTCATTTGATTGCAAAGTTGGACTTTCATTCATGCATTTGCAGAAACCAGTTCTCTGAATGGTGTGTCTTCAGATTGCTGGAGGACAGTGGAGTCCCCAAAGACACACGCACCCATCCCCCAGCGATCATCAGTCCCATCAATGTTTATCTCCATTCAGCTTTAATTTTTCTGGTTTGGAAACTCTGAGACTTCTGCAGATGCATTGTTGTTAATGGACCCCAACAGCTGCAAATGACTGAGGAAAACAACTCAAACACTTAGTACTGATAGCATTGATTTAGCTTTTATCAAATAATTACTTAACAGCCATATAACGTTACACGAATACAGCCGCAAAAAGAAGGGAATTGAGTGAATTCAACCTCTCAACACGTAACCTGAGTATGTGTGTAAACATTATGCCAGGACATTGTTTAGTCTGTTTATTTGACTGCTGTGATTTTTATTTTTATTTTTTGGTAAAATTGAACTTTATAAGCGTATTTCTGTTGATAGTGGCTGTATACATAAGGAAATTATTAATTAATTGTCCCAAAGGTTGACAGCTGTTCTGAGCTATATGTTAAGATTTTATTTGAAAAGAGTTATTTAAAAAGTAGAACTGGAATTATTCTGTATATTATGGGCTATTGGGTAACACTTCACATTAAATGCACATACATAATGCATCTTTAATTAATGCATTCATAGAACATTAATATGAAGCTTTTAAGTATACCTAAACATGTCTTAAGCATTACGTATATAACATTTTCCACTGCAAAATATAAATACATACATACTATTGCTGCAGACTCTACTCTTAATGTAAATGAAGATCACACTGATTTTAGGCTTTCGACGTTTTCGGTAAGGCCGCGACCTCACGCGTGACAGGCTCCACCGCGACCCACTCACATCAAGTCACATGTCGAGTGACATGATTTTGCCTACAAGTATTAAGGCTACTGACAGGTGATGTTTGTCAGACAAACATGCTGTCAGGAAACGATTAGCAGACAATCATGAGGCGAAACTGGGACGGGGGAACGTGGACGTGAAGTATGTTGATGTGCCACGGATGTAGCTTTGACAGGAAGGGCGGACTTGTAGGATATACAGAGGATGGCTTTCTATATAAGATTACTCTCTACTCACCTGACTGTAGATGACTTGAAGCGCTACATCAGGGCATGTTAGCTTAGCAAGGCTACACCAGAAGCTGGGACGATTTTTGCGGTCTCCCAGTCTCTCTACACCAATAACAAAGTAAGAAGTTATAATCACTGAGCAAAAGAAACTTCCTGAAGAAATATTTGTTTTGTTAGTCAATTTTCAAAGGCTTAGACGAGCTTTCTTGTAGTATATAATGTTGGAAGGAGGGTATTGATCTGCTGAAGCCCTGTGTGAGGTTTCATTAGAACAGACTTTACACAAACTCTGACTGACAGCTGGCCCTGAAACTTGCGGAGGGTAAAACTTCTTCTGTAACTGAACATCATTCAACTCCAACCTGTCAGTCGAAAGTACTTGTTCAATCCTAGCAGAAACAGGCCATTTTAGAGAATTTCTGCATGGTGGGCATGCAGAAAACACAGACCATGAAAAATCTATTAGAAGCTTCTAAATGAGATTCTGGTCGAGAACATCACCACGATCGACATGTGGCACTTTTCTCCAAAGTTTATAATCTGCTGAAAGGACTGATGGAACTCAGCAGATGTCAAAAGAACGATGTGTTACCTGCATTTCAAGTATACATGGGTCGACCCGGGAAATTTCCAAGTACGCAGCAGAATCTATAGGACCCTGAGGCTTGTGACTTTCCTAGCATAGCTTCCATGCTGAGGTCAGGAAATTGCAACTCAGTAAAGTATCAGAGGATGAACTTGCATTCCTCCAAAAACTCTAACTGCTCACTGAGCTGGGGGGCAGGCTATGTTACAGTATATACAATCAATGGATAAATGGAAATCAGTTAAACAGTTCCATATAGAAAAAGCAACAATCATTCTGTCAGAATTAAGCTTTTGCAGGAATCTGAGGACGGTATGCTTTCAACTTGATTAGCTAGTTCCATTTTAGCGACCCCATGACATCATATTAACTTGGAAGTGATCAGTCTGGGGGCTATGAAAGCAGCCCGGCAACTCTGGTTGCACCAGTCTTGGGGCTCAATTTTGAAAATCTAACACAAAGTTGTCTTAACTCTCTTCATTATTCAGAGGTGTGTTTTGGGTGTAGCATGCAATGAACCAATCAGAATCAAGTGTCACCTCACCTTTAAAACGCAGCGGCGCATGATCTATAGCGGATTGCTATTATAATGACGCGTTTGCACAGCATCACACCTTCTGAAGTCCTTTTATGTGTCCTCAATTTATGTCCAACAGACATCCATCACGCACGGCAATGTTACGCAACATACAACATCCCACAAAGAATGCTGTGACCTTCTGAGGGCTGTGTTGTAATGTTCCACCGGACTTATCTAAATATCCGAAACGCATTTTCAGCAATCCAATTGTACTTTCGATTACAGTACGTGCTTAATTCTGATAATGAACTTGAAAGAGGTTTTTAATGCTCGTTTGTTCTTTAATATATGTTGTTTTTCTTTTGGTGTTTTATTGAACAGTACGATTACGTGAAAGGACCAGATGTACTCTATAATAAATCGTATATAAATGAAATAAAATAATGAAATACCATTAGTGCCTATCTGTGTAAGTAATGAGCGTCGTTCACCCACGCGTTTCTAAAACCCGCCGCTTAAATTCCATTTAATAATGTGGTATTGGCTTTAGACGTGGTTTTTGTTGGTTAGAAGTGCAATGTCATTGCAGTGCATTAAAACAGCAACCCATGGACAATGTGCACGCCCACGCCTCATTTACAAAGCAGTACTCCTACCGGCAGAAAGGGGGCGCAGAATGAGCAATGCTTTGGGCGGAAACCAGCAGAACCACTTTGCGTCACGTTTTGCGGTGGGAAATGGGGCCCTTGGTGTTTTTTCTCATAGTGGAGTCTCTCCCTGGTTGTTTATGCTTCCTGTCGTTATATTCTGCTCCCTAGTTCGGACTTTCATTTTATTTCTGTTTAAACTATAATATTATTTGCTTAGGAGCCGTGCAGGTAACATGGGCGTGGATGAATCAAACTGAAGGACACAAATGAGTTATATATTAATGCTTTTGTGTTGTTCAGCCCCCAGTAACAACCACTCTCATTGCTAATTTCATTTTTTTTTCCCAGAAACAGGACTCTATTTGTTGATCAAGAAAACCATGATTTAACAGGGTAGAGCAATCAAACCCCATTCTCTCTCACATGAATATGAAGTTTACACCATAGAAAAATTTACTAATAGTAAATGAGTACAAAAGTACAAACTTATAATGATCAATTACATTCTTGCAACAGACATCCTCATGTTCCACTTCCTTTTGAATCCATGACCTTGTCTGCCACATATGTCTTGACCCGGACCAAAAATCAGGCCACGCTTCTGTAATCTGCCTGTTACCCACACATACAGTATTAAGCATGGTCCTCTCAATATCTCATGAACCTGATACCATCCAGGATAGGCACGAAGTTAAAAGTGTAGCAGCAGTCCATACAATTGGATATTTCTTGGTTCTCAATAACAGCAGGGAGACAGACAGCCGGTGTTCATTCTCTAGAGTCTTGACAGAAACTGCAGTACAAAGTCTGACCAGCACTACTGAACAATAAACAAAAGCGACAGTAAAGGCATTATTTACACAGATTAAAGTAGTTCTGATAAGACTGTGGCAAGAACAAATGGATGTCTGCTTGTCCTTTGCAATTTGGATGTAAATTAATTCATTCCCTCTGCCTGTTGGAGAGCACAACACTTTTATTATGAGGCTGATTGGAAAGAAATATTCTTATTAATTCAATGAAGTCCAGGAGGAGATGAGGAGTAAAAAGGAAGAACATGTCGCTACGGAGACGTGGATTCATCCGCACTTTGATCTACCTTTTGATGGAAGTCCCTCTGGCGGGATTCCGTACCTGGGAGACCCGTGAACCCAGACACTCCAGCCGTAATTAGCAATTAGCGGAAGATGGGCCCGTGTGTGGAGGCAATCCAAACTCGTAGCTAGACTTCGACACTTATTATTTAGGTCTCCGTATGTAAGATCATTAATGAAGATGGGGAACGACGCCTGCGATTAACTAATTGGCCGTGAGCAAACTTTTGGGGGATACGGGCACGGGTGGGTGTGAGGAGTAACTTTAGGGCTGGCCATGCGCCAATGGGGGTTTCGCTTACACAAAAATGTTCTGAGGGCAGAAGGAAAAATTATTGGTTATTTCTCTGAACCAATCAGATTATAGAGGAGGCGGGTCCAAGCAACTAGCGGAGACAGGACCAGCCAATCAGCTATCTTGATCCCAGCTCGTCCAGTTGCTGGGACAAACCTGCTCTACAATCTGACAGGTTATGTCCCTGAATAATTTTTCTCTCTGCCCTCAGAATATTTTTGTGTAAAACTCCCACGAGCTGGCCATGTCCCCCCGCCCAAAATAAAATACTTGGCCACCTCTGTTTCCACCCCATACGGAAACAATAAAAACAAAAAATGTATTATTTTATTTTCTAAGATGAACCATACAAGAGACACTATGCGGTGCAACAACCCAGTGAAACGGAATGTGCTGCTATCAGAGTTTATTTCCAGATAACCTGTCATACTTGTGTTGTAGACACTCCTGTCATTTGCTTATCAAGCAGGTAGGTTGATCATTTCCTTTTCGTTCTGTGCCACCCCGATAACTATAACCTCCACCCAACCCCCCCCCCCCCAGTCCAGTGACCCTATAAAGGGGGGAAGCTAAGATGATTCCAAGAGAAACTGGGAATGTAATTTGATTGGTCTGGATATGGGCCCCAGTATGATGTTTCATGGGGCTCAAAATTAATTCAGCGGCACCTCTGACTCAATCAAAAATTTTCCGCAGGCGCCATTAGACACAGTCCTAATACTAACTGGTAAGTGAGAGATGGAAGTTATGAAGCGATTCCACCAAGTCCTGAGTAGGGAAGTCAAGGCAGGATTTGCTTTTTCAAAATTGTGTAAATGTCAACTTTTTACCCCCCCCGAATTAAATTCTCATATTACGTTAGTGCATCACATTGTTTACGACTGGATAAGAGCTCGTTCTTAAAGAGATTACAGCGGGACGTAGATGATGAATAGACGTTCAATTTCCACGTGGGTTTTTAATTTTTTAAAAGGCACGGTCCGCGAGATGCAGCTTGAGAAGATGCAGCTTCGTAACCATTTAACAAAGAGGGACCTCTGATGTCAAGAGGTCGGCATCCAGAATGCAGTAAGGCGTACATACGAGGAGAGAGCTTTTTCCTGTGGCAGAGAATGCAGTGTGCAGTGGCACAGGACATGGGGGTAAGAGGCTCCAGTGCTGAGGGAATATAGCTGGATCCACTCTGTGGAAGCGGCCATGATTCTGCGTGGTCCGTCGTGTTCAGGATATGCAGTTTGCTGGTTCATCCTGGGTGGGTGAATATCTGAATGATGTCCATTCTCAGTCTCGTAATGTGAAGGAGAAAAGGATCAAACTGCAAGCCAACAGGAAACGCACTAAGAAGCCATCTGTGCCTCAGCAGGTTAGGGGTCTGTGGCTTTGACCAGAAGGTGACCAGATCAAATCCCACGATCAGCAAAATGATGTCACCATGTCATGTAATTTGCCCCAGAGCAAGACCCTTTACACCAGTCACTCCCCGGACCGTCTGACCCCCCCCCTTCTCAACAGTCCATCACTTTGGGTAAGAGCACCCCCTAAAAAATGTGCCACGATATTCTTTTATGATCAATTTTTTTGTTAAACACAAATCACAGGAATAGAGCAAGCAAAAGATTTTCACTGTGTACAACAGCAAACACCCCCCACTGAGTCCCACCCTCATCACCCCCCCCCCCGAGACAGCCGAGGAGAATCAATGCTGTCAGCGGCAGAGACGACCAGCGCACTCCGACCAGGAGCGAACGCAGAGAGAGAGAGAGAGAGAGAGAGGGAGAGAGAGAGGGAGAGAGAGAGAGAAACTTCACTTAGCGACATCCAACGAACTTTTAACCCACCGCAAGGTGTGGATAAATGTACAAAAAACTGGAAAAAAAAATGTAAACCAGGTATTTTCCAAAAAGTTACCTTTTTCCCATTTATTCAAACCCGTCACACTAACAAACAGATCAGAGAGCTGCCCGTCCTGGGGACGCGGCGCACAGGGACGTTCCCGCTGCCCCCAGGACCTCGCAGATGTGGCCTCGGCGCGGATCCATCTCCTTATCCTCAGCCGCAGATCGCGCTGGGGGCCGCAAACAAACGCTAACACATCTGCCACTCGGCTCTGTAATTAAGCTGCGGTCTTTTCATTTTAACTGGCAATTACGTTTTCCCTTATTTTGTCGTTTTCTGCATGCTTCCTCACGTCCTGGATGCCAGTATCGGCGTCCGGCCCCCACGCTCATCAGATTCCACATTCCTGGTTCCGTGCAGCCGCCGCGTGCTGAATAATTCAGGTGTATTCAATTATTCATTTAGCTATAACCTGACTGCTTGATTATGGACCGTATGAAAATACTTAAGGGTAAAAAATAGCAATTGTAGTCGGACATTTATACGGACGATTTATAACTGCAATTTCGGCCTCTTTGGCTATGCTCTGAGACTGAGAAGTGGATTGGCGATTTCTGACACCCTGTCCCAACGGTTCAGCCAATCAGCTGCGGCACTGGCATGATAACAAGGTTTAAGATGATAGCTGGGTTCTCGGGTAAGCTGGACGGCTGAATGTATGGGCCTGGCTACATTTGAAACGCTTTTGAACGCCTACTTGTCGCTCTGTTTTCAAGGTCTAGCTGATTTAAAGAGCTCTTTGTAGTGCTGGGACCAAACCATCTCGAAAATGATTCAACATTTTCAGTGCAGTTGGTCTTTATGAGACTCATTATGTGTTTTTCTCCGGACTCTGAGCTTGGGCTCTATGCTGCTATAATACATTACATCTAGCCAGATGGGCTCGATAAACAAACTTTCAACTGGGACATTTATAGTTGTATGTCTATGATGATTATTTCCAGTCTGATCAAGAGGGAGGGAACAGGGGTGTTGATTTTGCACATTAGTGTACAATGGTTAGAGAGTCACATGTATGCAAATGGCCACCTTCCAGCTGCTTATGAAGATTCAAGACACAAGATCTTTATTGGCTGTGCGTAACATGTGCCTTCACATGTTTGCGGTTTCAGCCACATTTGGTTACAAAGAGACAATACTGACAGCAGAGGTGGGTAGTTCAGGTCCAGAGAGTCAAAGTCCAGACCAAGATTTTGTTTCAACCAACCAGTTGAGTTTAAAGAGTCACAGTCACAGAATATTCACAGAGTAAGTCTAGGTTATCTGATGTGATTTACCTATGGAATGATATTCAGTACTGTAATACAGTCCCCATGTCACGGGGTAAGGTGTCGAGAGGTCTCAGGGTCGGGCAAAGACAACGAAACATCCAAAAAAGATTGGTGATTTATTTAGGCATCAGCTCATGTCTCGGCTCTCCCATCAAAGGTTCCAAAACAAAAAAAATAAAAAAAACAAAGAAAAACTAATACAATTAACTATCAAACAAACGAAAAAACAAGTACACCAGACTGTACCGTGGCCTCTAGTCCCCACACACCTAAGGACCTCCCACTCCGAGAGCACACAAGTAGCTGGGCCCCAAAAAAAGAACTAACCCTTCCACCATCTTATAAACCCTTGTCCCCGCCCCTCTAATTGGGAGCTACCATTCCCCTCTGGGTATAAGGGTACCACCCTACCATAAGGGAAAAAAAAAGGCAATAAATATAAATAAGGACTCTACGTAGGTCCCACATGTGCACGCCCATCTGCTTCCACCCTTGCCGATCCTGCAAACAAAAACCTTGGGAGAAAGATATCAAAACAATTCATTGTTGTGGTAAAATGCCACTGTCCCCTTAAAATAGTGAGGACGGTTCCATACACGCGGCCTCACACCCCATAGCTGTTCTGCATCTGATCTTTCAATAGAAACTCAGTCTATTGGCACAGGGTGTTCCCAAATTGCGGGTGGGTTCCAATCCAACGAACATGTCGTACGTCGAACTGGACATACAATATGCTGCAATAGTATAAGCGCACTGACTTTTAGGTGTGAGAATGCGGCTGCAATGGTCACACTGCTGTACACAGAGTTGAGTAATTCAGGTCCAGAGAGTAAACGTCCGGACCAGGATTTTGTTGCAAACAACCAGTTCAGTACTCTGTGACTGTGACTCTTTATGCTGAACTGGTTTGTTAAAACAAAATCTTGGTCTGGACTTTTACTCTCTGGACCTGAATTACCCACCTCTGGCTGTACAGTACAGTACTTCCTTGGGGAAACTATCACACGGTTAGCATAGCAAACACTAGGTCGGGGCTATTCAACTCACGGTCCTCAAGGGCCGAGTCCTGCTGGTTTTCCAGCCTTCCTTCACCTGTGAGCCAGGTGTGAAGCCTCTGACCAATCAGAATCAGTGATTATTAAGCTAACTACCGGGGAGAACTGAAAACACGGCCTGGATTTGGAATCGAGGGCCTGAATTGAATAGCTGTGCACTAGGTAGTGTAGCACTGTCGGGTGTTCAGCTGCCAGAAATATATATTTATATTAACCTAATTAAAATAGAAACTTCATATGTGCAAGTTGTATGTCGGGACAGTCTGTGTAGCTGTGTGCTTCTGATATATTATCTGCTGCAGTCGTACGTCGCTGTGGACAAAAGCAGCTGCAGAGTAAATAAATGCAAATGTAAATGTGACTGGTGACCTCACTGAAGGGGTGTTATGTAGTAGAGAATAAAGGAGCCTGCTAGGCTTTTATTATTCATGGTGGAGCCAGAACTGTTTGTGAATCCCCGTTTATTCCGATGTTTGTTTTTGGAGCAAACATTCTAATTAGTTCTAATTTGATTTTTAGGCATCTGTTCCAACTGCAAGGTAGAAAAAATGCTAGACTAATTGCAGGTTTTAAGGGACAGTTTCCATCATGAATGTGGTACGATGGAATGCGGGAGGGACTCTTCACTCGAGCTGCAGGTGAATCAAGTTTTATACCCATAATATGGAAGCTTTTAGAACAGCTGGCCAAATTTCCTAAGGCAGCCTCCAGTCATATTTATCGCTTTGTTCAAAGCTGTATGACGACTTCTCTTCGTATGATTTACTTACGTTTGTTTTTTCTTGCTGCAGTTCTGAAGGGAACTCATGTATTGACCTGCAGAGGCCTGATTCTTAGTAGAACAAACTACATTCACAGAGAAGCACGCCTAAGGATCTAAGACACTATCTTGTTAGATCTTTAAAGCCCACAAAGACCGTCGCTGCCGTGTTTACTGCGCTGTAAATCGCCTCTCCCCCTGAGTAAACCTGAGCTGTTTTATGTGTGCATCAGGAATTCTGTTTGATTGTTCCGGAATGTTCTACTGCACGTTCTGTTTGGCCACGGACGACGTTTTTAGGCAAAGTGTGACACCTGCGGCACGTTTCACGGCCGTCCGTTGAGATGCAGCTCACTGAGACGTGAAAACATTCAAAGCACTATGAGGGCATTTCCCGAATGTTTGCATAATAAGCGTGAGTGTTTGCTTGCAATTTTGTGGATGAAAATGATGATGGCATGAACCTACAGAGAGCTTATTGATTTAAAACGCGCCATCTGGTTCCCTTTGTCTCTGTGAAATACTGTGTAGATTTTTGCAGAAGGTGCCAAGTGAAATTCTTCAGGGATTATTTCCCAAAACGCTTCTGATCATCTGCTGTTGAAATGGGTTTTGGTCTGTAAAGATAGCCATTGCCAATAACTACTCCTAAAAGTTCTAGTCAAATCCATCCATCCATCCATCCATCCAACTTGGCAAGGGCAATATGGGAAATTGTTGTGGGCGGCATCCACAGAAGGGGGTTAGCAAACTGCAGGTGTCCAACTACTCTCCTCCCCCTGGGGCATCGGCAGTGAAGCTTGCCTAGGGTGCAACACCACTCCATCCATCCATCCATCCATCCATCCATCCACCCATCCATCTTCTATCCTGGTCAGAGTCAAATAATGTCAGATTTGCTGTTATTCTTTCTCCTACCCACCCGACTCTCACTGTTATGCTTAGTGTATTCTGGGGAGTGAATGCACTCCCAGCCCACCACCTCTGTGTGATATTCCGTCTGCCCATGGGGCCGTATAGAGGACTGGGGAATTTCGGAATTCCAGTCATGAGCCTCCCTCTGTGGAAGAAAAACACAAGCTGGACCTTATTTGACTGTGCTGAGCTTCTCTGCCAGCTGCGAGCCCATTTCAACCCTTACCTGATGCTCTCCTCTATTCAAGCTACATTCATTCAAATATTTTAAGCATTTCTATCCCAAAGTTCTGTTCATATAGCTGAGAGATGCTTCAGAATGATCCCCTGGATGTTAATTCCTGCCTTAAACTCGAGTGATTCCTGCATGAACGGCAGGTTCTCTCTTTGCCAGAGAGATGCAGATAGAAAATGTTTAGCGTATCTGAGTGACAAACACAGACGGTGACAATGCAAATGTTTGCTGAGGTCAGAGAGCTGAAGCACTGATTTCACCTCACCTCCTACACCGTAATCCACTTTCCTGGGAGGTTCTGATTAACATAACTCCCACAAGGCCTACTCTTCATCCACCATCACGATGTGGATTTTATAAAAACACGCCAAAAGCTGTCACGGGTTTCACCCACCATGTCACTGAGCCCTCAGCATAATTACACTTGATCTCTGGGTCTCCATTCATAGCATGTGAGATCCGGGCTGTAGGAGAAGAGGCTCTGACTTGTCAATCAAACGAGACCCAAAATCCTTCTTGCTCCTGTCACTCACGCTTAAAGGGGCGGCCGCTCTGTGCTGCAGTTGGCCTTGCTTGTCGGTCATTAAGAATTTAATTAATCATTTTTACACTATTGTTTATTCAATGACCTTGGTTTTCTGGCTCATTATCAATTTAATCAGAATGAAAGATGGGAAAATGAATTTTACGGGTAAATAACATTTAGAATTATTCTTGAATGCGCGCGTGTGTGTGTGTGTGTGCGTGTGTGTGTGTGTGTGCGTGTGTGTGTGCGTGTGTGTATATCTTCTAGTGGGTTGGCACCCCATCCTGGGTTATTGCCTTGTGCCTGTAGTATCTGTAATAGGCTGAGTTGGATGGAAGGATGGATGAATGGATAGATGGATGGATGGATTATGCCACAGCTCTTGGCAAAAGTACGGAATGTAAAAACAAATGTGGATACACAAAAAATGTAGAATTTCTGAATATTAAGTGATTTGAAGGCATTGGAGGTGTGAATCTTTGCCAGAACAGGACTGTTCCAGCCAACCCAGCACGAGTAAACATTACGTTTGTTAGCACAGTGGGACAGCATGTGACACCGTGACGAAGGAAGATGTGACAAGCGTTGAGGCTACAGTTGAGGCGAGCTTCGCGAAAAGCTTCCGTTTTAAATATGATTTCTCTAATCATTATACTGCTTATTCAGTGTGTTTGATCACAGTTTTTCATGAAGCATATTTACAGCTGAAATGGAAACTCAGGAATACGTTACGGAACAAAGGTGTCCTGGTGGGATATCCGAGCTCCATCTTGGCTTCTCTCGTCAGGCACACAGACAGGAAAATCCCGCACTGGAACAGATCCAACCCTCCCCCCCTCCCCCTCCACACACACCCACTAATGAAATCTAATTTCCCTGCAGAATGAGTGAGATAAGCCAGCTCTATCTCCGTCAGCTACCAGAAGCCCTCTGAAGAGCGATGCCTGCCTCGTTCACTGGGTCATCGTGCCCGGAGACCATACTGAAAGCACCCTCCATAAAAGTACTCGCCATATTTCATTTATGCTGTTATTATCATCAGTACAAACAGGATGGTCTTCAAGTTCTCAGAAGGAGCCTGTGAACTTGAGGACAGTGTAATAGGTCAGGGGTTCCCAGTCCGCTGGCCTGAGGCATGCTGGGGGTTTTGGGGGTGAGCTGCTTAATTACCAGAATAAACTTTCACGTCTTTTTTTACAACCTTTGCTTGCATCTGAAAAAAATGGACACAGTTCAACTTAATAAATCTGTTCTGCTGATTGATCCACCGCTGGCGCCCCTTGTTTTACCGATCGGTGACTTTTTTTGCGCATCATAAACTGATCCCTGGTCAGTGAAAGTATGGGAACCCCTACTGTAGGTCAGTGTGTCTCAACCCAGTCCTTGGGGACCCCCAGACGATCCATGTTTTTGCTCCTATTGGGAGCTGGGAGGGAGCAAAAATGTGGACTGTCTGGCGGTCCCAATGGACCGGGTTGAGACACACTGCTGCAGGTCATTCTGCACTGGTTAACTCTACATGTAACCTCTATATATCCTTCAAAGCAGCAGGGCCCAAGCTCCCTGTTCACCTGTTGTCTTGTGTCTGTGCCGTCCATAAGGAGCGACTTGACTGGAAAACCTCCACCTGAATAATCCCCAAATTTCCTGCATAACCCCTAGGGTTGCAAAATTCTAGGAATATTCTTGTTAATTCCCATACTTTCCCGTTAATTCCCATGGAAAGTTTCTAATGTAGAATATTTCCAAAATTCCCCAGCTTAACTTCCCATGGAACGGAAAGTTTCAGGAAAATTTCCAGAAATTTTCCAGCCCTTTGCAACCCTAATAACCCCTGTATCTCCTCATTCGACGTACCTTCCCACACTCTGTTACATGCTGCTGTGCTGCCTGTTTATTACAGGCCTGTCATCCACTCCAGGTCTTCACAGATCCCATCGCTGCAGTCCAGTCCACCAGCTCCATTTCAGAACCCCCCAGTTCTCTCCTTTCTGCTGCAGTATGGAAGTTCTGTACATCACCTATTGTGTTATAAGTAAGATAAACTGTAAATTAGACTGGGAATTATCATAGTGTTCTGAAATACAGCACCGGTGCATTATTGTATTGCTCTGTATTATTGTATTGCACTGTGATATTGCATTGCACTGTATTATTGCCTTGCACTGTATTATTGCACTGTGATATTGCATTGCATTGTATTATTGTATTGCACTGTATTATTGTATTGCTCTGTATTATTGTATTGCACTGTGATATTGCATTGCACTGTATTATTGCCTTGCACTGTATTATTGCACTGTGATATTGCATTGCATTGTATTATTGTATTGCACTGTATTATTGTATTGCTCTGTATTATTGTATTGCACTGTGATATTGCATTGCACTGTATTATTGCCTTGCACTGTATTATTGCACTGTGATATTGCATTGCATTGTATTATTGTATTGCACTGTATTATTGCATTGTCCGTTTTGACAAAATAATCACTGCCATTTACCCTCCTCCTGCTGTCCTCCCTTCTTCTGCTCACTCCATCTGTTATGGTCCCTCCCCTGGACGGGGCCGTAACAACTCTCACATAAAAGTTGCATAAAGGTGCCATGTCATTATTGACTCATTTTAGAGAATATGACTGTAGTGAAGCAGATATTTATTGTGACTGCAGATGATACCGCATACAATGATGACTGTCACGAACTGTTTCCAGTAACAAATCTTAAAACAACACAAATGGTGAGAGAAAAAGTTTAAATCTCTGGTCTGGTTCTGGAGCCAAAATACGGCTGTTTTGAAAGCATGACAGCCTCCCCTGTGAGTCAGCACCTTGACAGAGCGTGTTTATAAAGGCTATTATACAGCCGGCGGTGTAATCCGTGTGGCTTCTGAGTCACATGACTTTGAGGGCTTTGCAAAACAGTTGTGTCAAACTGAACACATGGAGAATTAAACGCTGATTTTGTGAGCCGTGTCTGGTAACGTGATTCAGTGGTGCCACAGAGCTTTTGCAGCCATGTTGTTTGATGGACATTTTGAAGGTGAAAGTGATTTCTTGTCATTGTTCACACACCATCGCATACAGTGCACAACAACAAAATGTGTCCTCTGCATTTAACTCATATGTGGCATAGCAGTGGGCAGCTAATATTTAGCAGCTGAGGAGCAGTGAGTGAGGGCGGTACCTTGCTCTGGGAACCTCAGATGTACTTTGCTGATTGGGGATTCGAACCAACAACCTTTCAATCACAAGTATGCTTTCCTAATCACCAAGTTGGAGTTTTCTTTCTTGTTCCAGAATTGACATAAAAGCTGTAGACCGTCATGAAACATTTTACTTGAGCTGGTGATGTGTTTTGAGTGAAAAAGAAGCAAAAGAATCTCGTCAACAGGTTTGATGAGTCGAAGCTGAAGATGCAGGGGTCTAATCCCTTTTTGGGAAGGGGGGCTGGAACACTGCCCAGCCTGTGGTGTCTGTATGGCCTGTTTCCCTCAGCTTCTCTCTCCTGAAGCTGACGGCAGCTCTCCACACCATCACTTCACTATGGGAACGCCGACGCCAACGGACTTTCCCAGTAGCATCCAGTCACCCGGCCCCAGTGCTGCCTTCCTTGTTTCCGAGAAAGGGCAGAGATTCCAGTAAGAATCTGGTGCCCGCAGAACCTCTCCAATCCAATCAAACCCGAGATCTGCCTTTTTGGCAAATTCTTACTCTGGGCCTCGAGAGCCGAAAAGCCGGGAAGAGCCGGGTGAGTGACCGCAGTGTGAGGTTTCCTGCCAGAGATTTTTGAAGCACACTTGACCGGCCGTTCCCTTCCACCCACTTGGCACACGCTCAGATTGACTTTTAACTTGGAGTCGGCTGCACTCCATATTTAATGAGACTTAAAAGTTTGCTACGAAGGGCTGAATATCTGACTCCACTGTCTCTGTTCTTTGAATGAGATTAATGCGAGTATTGGATGTGCGATTAATCATTCTCTATTGGTATGCATGAAGAATAATAATTAACTCTTATTGTGGTTCCCCCCGAAGGCATGTGATTATGGATGGATAACACGTCCGGGCTTAGACGGTTATGGGACCAGACATTATTTGTGCCGTTTCACTGTATAACACCTCAAGGCATCGGAAACCCTAATAGCGTTTCACCCGCTTTGCTTATGAATGCATGTGATGAGATGTGAATTTAGGAGCCCCAAACTGCAGCGGGTACAAATCAATTCCAACACGCTTTTCAATCCAGAGCACCTCTGCCTTACGCCGCTAAGCGCTAATGGAACAAACCGGCTAATGGAACAGATGTGTGTGAGTGAAAGCTTCTCGGAAGCCGGTTGTGTTTTTTGGCTGTTCGATAAAGTGACTTTGAAACGGGCCGCCAGGTGGACCTCAGCCGTACGCGCGGGCTGGCGGCGTTCGATGCGGGGGATTTGGCTGACAGAGGCGGTGTAACGCTGGGCGAGCGGCTAAAGGCTAGCCAGAGAATAGCAAACTGTCAACGAGAGCAGAATAAGGCATTCTAATCAGGAACCAACATGGCGTTACAATGAGTGTGAAACTACCTGGGCACCACTCAGCTGAAAACTTTTTTTTCTTTGCGAACAACAGGGAGCGTTGATCCAGATGATGGAGAATACAGTCTTACGATTTTATGGCTGTCACTGGGAGACCTAAGTGGGCCATTCTGAGAACAGTACCAGGCCTGAATTGCTTTAGGATAATATCCAGCTAAATTAATACATGTATAAATAAATACAAAAATGATATATATATATATATATATATATATATAGAGAGAGAGAGAGAGAGAGAGAGCGGGAGAGAGAGGGAGAGAGAGAGAGGTTTTACCCTTGTTAGAGTACCTGGAAAATATCTCACACCGTTGACTATTAGGTGGGTCAGATCAGTTGCAGTCTTGCTTGCCTTGCGCGCAGTTAGAGAATCGAAATGATTTCTGACCTTTTTCTTTCTTTGTGGCTCTAAATGCTGCCAGGAAGGTGTATCAGCGAAATACCATCACTGGGAAAAGGAAAACACTCCCTTGATGTTGTTTAAAGCGATTTGTGTCGACCTGTTCCTCGAGGGAGCCTCCAGCCATTTCCGCTCCCCCCCCCGGCTCCCTGCCAGGCAGCAGAAATGTTGGCCGTGTGGGGGATCCCCAAGGATCTGGGTTGAGAAACACTAGTTTAAAGGGCAGCTCCTTAAAGGGAATCACAGCAGACGGACTTGCTGATTCTGTAGATAACTTCAGAAACACTTTACTTGAGGCACAAATACATATTTAGGGAAAGACCTCAAAACGGCACCTTGTTCTGCAGGAGAACCACGTCAAGAATCGTCATGTCATCAGTCACTCAGAGTATTCCCCATTCTGGTCTTGATCAATAATCAGAAGAAATACTGGATTTACATCAAAGCACTCTGTGACTCTAATGTTGTTTCAAACATATTTTCACTATCTGTGCCCAGCGTTTTCTTTTACTGAACAATTATTAATAAAGAAGCGCCTTAACAGAATCGGTTATCAGACAACCTTCGCATACTTTCTATCCATTATAATGGAGCAGCAAGACATAGTCGGATGACAGAAGCGAAGTATTTGTGTTACACAGTCTTCACTGCTGTATTTGACCTTTGTATTTCAGAATACCCTTAAATACCACTGACAAGTCTTCCTGTAGCTCTACTTCAGTACCAGACATTTTCTATCTGGAATATTTTTATTCATATTAAAGTGTGAACACAGCTTGTACAAAAGACAATTACATTACTACAACAGAGTCAGACACCATTTAATGTCAGGTGAATTCTCACATTTTCTCACAAAGTCACCTGCATGGCAAATGCTCGGTAGATGGTGTGATGCCTGCAAAATATCACGGTATGATTAAATTATATTCAAATACCAGAGTAAGACGTCATACATAGAGAAGCAAATAAAGGTACCATTAAAAGGAAACATTTTATGATTGTGATTAAGTATGTTCCTAAATTGTGTTAACCTTTGTCAACAGATAAATATGTTTGTAAACAAAAGATACTAATCCATATTTTATTACTTGATTGTATTTGGGGGCGTAGGTAATCCAATTGAAATGGAATATCAAGGCAGATGTCACCGCTCTATTGAAGATAATGGAATTTCGGTTGTGCAATTTCTTTTCAAATGCAGGGTGGTTGTTAGGAAGACATTAAGATGGCAACTGCACACAAGACAGATGTCAACGAGCCGGTCAAAGGGCTAATTCACATGTTGATTCTCTGCTGCATGAATACTCAGTGGCATCCATAAAGTCCTTACACATAGTGCTAATATATCCCAGGAATTCCTTACTAGTCTGTTATCACTCCCTGTTCCCTGAATGTGCTTAATGTTGAACTTCTGGCCCTTGAATAGTCTTATTAAGTTCTTGCTTTGTTGGAGGACGTCGTGCAGCCCCTGCTGCAGTACTGCTTACCCGTACCCGGGCATTCACTGGAAGCTGAGCATGGCATATTAACAGCATGCGGAGGTGACAATTTCAGGTCCAGAGAGTAAAAATCCGGACCAAGATTTTGTTTCAACCAATCAGTTGAGTACTCTGTGACTGTGACTCTTTATACGCAACTGGTTGGTTGGAACAAAATCATGGCCTGGATTTATACTTTCTGGACCTGAAATGTTCACTTCTGACAGCACACACGTGTGCATTATGCTATTTGCTATCTGCATACGTCACTATGGACAAAAGCATCTGCGAAATATGTAAAATGTAAATAAAATCCTATTTCATAATACAGTATCATACCTGGGGTTAATTTTCTCGAACTCAACTCGCTACTTTTCCAAACCTTGGGGTCCCGGACGTGCCCAGGATGAGATGCCACCCCAGCTCCGGGCCCAGTTCAGCCTGCCCATCACACTGCCCTCTTAATGCTTTTCTCTCAGCATTCATTCTGCCTGCCACATTTTTACATTCACACCCATTAGCTCTCCTCTGAGTGTTTTCTTCTTCCCCTGTTCTGAGTCAGTGGGAAGCCTTTTGCCATTTCGCCGCTGCGGCGAGTCTTTCTCAGCAAGAATGTTACTAATTGTTTCCCTTCCTCCCCAACAGGCGCCTGGTCGCAGCGTGGAGAGCTCCCTGATTTATGTTCGCTCACTAACAGACTTCCACTGGCTCATAAACCAGAGTTCCTCCTTGTATCAGGTGACCCTCAAGCGAAGCAGGTGTTTCTCTTAGTGTAGCTCCCGCCGCTAGGCTAACTCTCAGTCCACAGTGTGTAATTTCTCTTTCCGGATGTCTGGCTTACACACATGACGGCGTCGCCTCAGTAAAGTTGTGCTATATTCTATAGCATATTACTCTCTGCTGGATCGCTGCACTGACCAGTAAATATGAAGGAACAGAACTGAATACATTTTCTGAAAAGCAGTTAATGAGCATCGTCGTCTATATTCTATATCTATATTCTGCACCAGAGCTTGCTCATGAGAATATTCTATTCTATTCTATTCTATTCTATTCTATTCTATTCTATGTCCTCTATCAGAGCTTTGTCAGAAGATACTTCGACCCATATTATTCTTACTATCGATCCTTCACCACAAGCTTGCCATCACATTAAACATCTGTCAAAATTACATCATTCTTGACAAGAACCTCAGTGTTGCCAAACACATGGAGACAGCCACCCTGTCCATCTTTATTGTGCACCATGTGACATCTGACAGGTTTGTGACACCCTCCCGGAGATGTGGATGCAACTACTGGTCCAGGCTATGATCATCTCCTGCCTGGAAAGTCGCAACTTCACCCTTGCTGGTCAAACTCCAGCATCCTGCTGCTTGAGCTGAGCTCAGCCTCCCCAAAATGTCACATGATGCTCCGCCACTGATCCACTTCCATCGTCTGAAAGGTCGGAAATCTAAATCCCGTCTGTTTTCCTCCTCGCCCACCGTGTGACACACTGAGCTTCCCTGTATCTCTCAGGGCCCCAAGTTCTCTCTCTCATTCTTCAAGAAAGGGATGAAGACTCGTCTCTCTTGACTATACTGCAGCTCTGAAACCCAGATTACTTCCAAGCCATTGCTCCCCATAACTGTTTCTCCTGCATGGATGTACGTATCTTTGACTTCCGGCATTTTCTACACTATGAGGTTATTTGCGTATCTAACCATGCAACCTGTGAAATGTCACTTTTTAAATGATTACAATGCTGCCTTAAATGTTAATATGGTTCACTGACAAATAAATAAATGGAAAAGCAGTGTACTACAGTTACTACACCTACTGCTTCTGGTAAAACTATAATACAACTTAATACTAATGTCACAGCTTACCAGATGTAATATACTTTTCTTTGTCAGCTTTGACTTCAAACCTTTCTAGTTGGTTAACTTAGCCGACAGTTCGGTTTTATTCATTGCCTACAAATAGACAGCTGGATTCTGGGGCTCTGGGGTGTAATAATAGTTCCTGTCCAGTGGTTTGAACTGAAATTCAGATAAAAGTTTTTGGTCGTGTCCCATAATCTGCAACACCTTTGGCTACCCCGCTGCATGTGAAATTAAGATTCTTTCCGCTGGTTCTCCCTCTCCTACCCCTGACGAGAAAAATGAACCGTCGGAGCTGTGGTATCCGATGCTGCGGCGTTAATGTAAAGCGAAATCGCTGCCTGAACCAATCAGTTTCATTTATGTGTGCTTCTGTTCCTGTGTTGACAAATAAGCTTTTGGACGTTTCACATTCAGGTGCTGCTGGGGACGCAGCCGATGAAGAAAGGCCAGCGTAGAAGATCCAGCATCCATTGTGGCAAGATTTTCTTCTCTGTGTAACCGTCATACTGTTGGATATCTTGACAAAGAGATACTTTCAAAACACAGGAAATATTTTCTTGCATAGTGCATTGCTAATAAATGGCGAAAGATTCAGTCCTGCCGTATGTCATATTTTAGGGGCATTTAAGGAGCAAAAAAATTACAGCTATTACATCCAGAAATCAAAATACACTACATGAATTGGAAGGAATTTGTTCCACTCTCCTTCAGAACTTCTTTGAGGGAGGAAAAGTACTTTTACTCTTCTCATACATTCATTATCCAGTGACAAAACAATCCCTGCGCTTAAAGATTGGATCCTTATAATAAGCCCTAAAAACAGTGAAAGGGTAAAGAGGAATTCAGGATGCGGATTTGCATTTAAAGTAGTTTTTCCAAAGCCTCTTCTCCATGTCATCTCGACTGGCACTGTCACTTTTATCAGGTGTCTTCAAAGGTGAACTGACTGTAGAAGATTTGCGCATAAAGACAAAGCATATTGCTGTCTGATATTTGTTAGTCGGCTGCCCGATCCCGCATTAAAAATGTACAAATAAATGTGGATTTGCACGTATTGCAGGTAGATCAGTACTCGTGCGTTAATTTCCAGTTTTCTCTGAAATGTCTCATGTCATTCTCCTGAAATTAGCATTTTCGGGGGCTTTCATCCGAAGCCACAAACAATTTTGAGAACACAGGGTCAGACTCCCTGGGGCAATTGGTGGGTAAGGCTGGTGAAACCAGTCTGCCAACACTGGGATTTGAACCAACAACATTCAAATCGCAGCCAAAGCATCCTAAAACACAGGCCAATACACCCCAGCATCAATCTGAAGGATGAAAGCCTTAAATTGAACATTCTTCACAGCAAAAAACAACGAGTGACATAATATATTGTTTAATAACTGTCAGGGACGCCATGCTAATCACCATTCATTTAATTTTATTTGAATTAAAAGTCAGCTTGACGACTACATTTCATATATTAATGTGGTTATAAAGAAAAATTGCGAATCTGCATAAAAACTTGTGATTGAGGTGAAATATAACACAAGTATTATCAGATTATATAATAAACCTGAAATAACACACCATCACAATATTAGGAGTGATGATCCAAAAAGGCATGTGGGTAACAGCCATTCCCAGTACAGCCAGTATTGCTGGCATGTAGAACCTACAGGAACTGGGTATGTTTTGGTGCAGGAACACAGCGATAATGGAGATAATTCTGGCAGAAATAAGTCATGGTAGCCTGACGTGTATTACTTTAGTGATATTATATCTATATTGTATGATATTATATATATATTGCTAAGTGATATTTATGACTGGTATTCCAGTATATTACTCAACAGTGAAATATATTGCTTCAGTAGTTGTGGAGCTTCCCCACTGGGAAGTTCAGGTTGTGTCACACTGCAGTGGGAGCAGGTATTGGATGACAAGATCCTCGCAGGCTCCAGTAAGCCCCGCCTCTCGGGGGTGGCCAATAGTATGCTTGGATGTGCTCGATAAATTCTTTCATCAGGGACACCATCCCACCCCCACCCCACCCCCGGCCCTGTTTGGTGAATTTCATCACTGGGGATGCATCACACACAACACCGGTCATGGGCGTGGCCAATGAGTAATTAAAGTAATGGTTACTATAGGTACACGTTACTTTATTGTGCTCTGCATGCCAAGCCGAGAACTAATTTTCTAGGTATACCACTGCTCTGTGGTTCCATTCAGTTGTTCTCATGGCCTGTAGACCACGGAATTATGGCTTTATTAATAGAACAAGCAAGACCTCCAATTGTATATTTGAGATGAACTCCCAAAAATACAGGCTTCTGGTATGAAAACTCCTTCCCGATACTTTCCGAAAGCGTTCCCTCACCTCGGGTGTCCCTGAGTCATTATAGAAATAAATCCTTAATCATTATATATATTTCAGCCTGTTCTCTTTCAAGGCAATTTAACTAAGTTTTATAGAACATATGCGCCAGATAGGTGCCTCTGAAAGAGAGATAAAGGACTAAAGGATCATTTATTTTATTTGCAATGGCTGTAGGAGCTGAACACTGCTTGCTGTTTTACAGTCCGGAAGGTATTCCTTGGATTCTTCAGTTGAAAATACGCTCATCTCCAGCCACATCCCAGCAACAATGACACGGTTCTGGAACTCATGTAAGGCCACGCCCCCTTCAGCAATCACCACGCCCATTTGGGACATGCCACGCCCCCTTCACGCCATGCTTCTTGGCTTGAGACATTTAATATATGTACATGTCGGCACCTGTCAAAGGCACCCGTAACTGCAGAGTAGCGGAATGGAACGGCAATAGCGGAATGGAGAGAACAGGAATTTCAGACGAGTCCGGTGATTTTCCCGTTTGGGAGCAGAGAGGAAAACAGCGGACGTCCTACTGCTGCTTGAAGACAGATAAGAAATGAACTGGCTATCCACTGATGGCAGAATCCCGAGAATAATTACACAGCGGTCAGCTCAGCGATACTGTAACCGGCAATGTTTTCACTGTTACAAAAAAATTATTGAGAATCAGGTACATTCATCCTGTAAATGTAACATCCATCCATTCATTTCCTGTAACTGCTTATCTGGTGCAGTGCTGTGGGTGGGGGGAGGGTGACTGGAGTCTGTCCAGGAAGCGTAAGGCGCAGGGCTGGGGTGCAACCTGAATGGGATGCCAGTCCATCACCGGGCACAAAAGGCTGTAATTTACCTAACTGCATGGCTTAGCGTCCCGGGAGGGAATCGTCATATCAGCACACCCACATCCAGGCACTCAGCCGCTTAGTCAAATTACGGGCTTGAATCCCCCCAATGTAATTTACTTGCTCTTCACCAGGCTTGTAGCCAGGTAGCAAAATAGCAGAGTTGAAACCCCCCCCCCCCACAAAAAAGTTGGTTCTGCTCCTCAATCAGTATGGCACCCACCTTCCCTCCCCTGTTTGGCAAAATCTGCCAAGGGACCTGCCTACTTGGTGAAATCCACCGAGGCCCATGACCCCCCCACCACCAAAATATAATCCCGGCTACAGACTTGCCCCTAGCAAAACATTATATGTGACATAATAAAATGATCATTTTAAAAATTTGTTTTACTCTGCCTTGAGCATGTAGGGTCCGGACCCACCGTGTCCTGGAATAGGGCAAGCGGTTACAGGAAATGGATGGATGGATGGGTTTTAATACCCTGATTGGTGGTTCAATCTGCAGTCTTCCCAAATGCTATGCCTTGGCATGCTGTAGCACATTATGATAAGAGAAAGGAGGACGCACAGGAAAATGCTGGCTGCAAGAGGCCGAGGCCAGAGAAATGCTTTTAAATTTCCCAGAGGAACATGTGTAATTGGACGAGAATGTGACATTAAGATGCAGATGGAGCTGTTTCCCAAATTCAGTGATATGTCTCTAATACCCACACAGGGTGCGATGATCCCGTCACAGATTTAAGACAATTACACATTAATACCTGTCTGAAGCTCAGATTGCATGATTAGGTGAGTCGCTTAATGACGAAAGGCCAGGTGTGTGCCGTGGTAATCACCTGACTGCCACCCCCGGTACACGCCAGCCCTGCTCTCCACCTAATGGGAGAGCAGAGCCCATGCCTGAACTTATTGGCTGCTCAGGAAGTCCATTTTCTCCAGGCAGCCAATCGCCACTAAGCGGGGGAGGGGCTTCTGTGCAGAGGGCGTGGCCTTGAGTTCCAGTCCAGGCACTTTTCTCCACACTTCTTGCTACACGTTTGATACCCGTATTTAAATCAGGCAAAAATGATGGACAGCTGAGTGATTCTTGTTCACTCTGGGAGTGAGAATATGGTCATCAGGATAAGAGAGAGGTCAGGTCTTGAGGGCATTTGTCCAAAGTACCTGAGCCTTATTACTAGTCTGAGAAGCTCATGGGAGTTTTACTTAAACAAAAAAATGTTCTGTGGGCAGAATGAAAAATGATTGGTTCAGAGAGATAACCAATCAGATTGTAGAGGAGGTGGGACAAAGCAATTTGAGGAGGTGGGATCAACCAATCAGATGTCTTGGTCCCGCTACCTCAAGTTGCTTGGACATTTTTCTTTCTGCCCTCAGAACATTTTCGTGTAAGTAAAACTCCCATAAGCATCCGGAAACCCCAGATGCTGCTTTTGTTTTGGCTCAGAACCTGCCGCCAGAGCGCATTTCCCACTGCAACCGGACCACTGTCTGACTCTGTTTACCTGTGATGACGCCCACGGAGCTAGCTATTGTTTACACTTCTACCTACTGTTTTTGTTAAACTGTCTCCGCTTTCTTGCACAAAGAAAGCCACAACTTTTTCCTCCCACTCGGCATCATATGGTTCTGTTTGCTGATCTGCCCAGATTGAGTCGTAAAAGCAGAAATTAGTTGGCGCCAAAACATATTAATATGCACTTGGCAACAATGGGAGTCACTATGCTACAATAGACTTTTAATTAGCCCTTTCACTTATGTTGTTGTGGGTAATTCTCATACAGGCACTTCTCTAAAGTCTCATGTGTGTGTTTTATTTCTCTTTTAAAACAACAGGGCGCGGAATAATTTTTTCTTTATTGAATTCTCGACAAGCCAGAATTGCTATGTTATTCGCTTTCAGTCCTTTCCCAGTTAGAGTGCTGGTAATCCAGAGTCCATCACAGGGGACTTGCACTTGCATTATTTACCGGCATTCATTCGGGATCACGTGGGTTTCGAAGCCCAGCCCTGGAAGCATGCGTTCACTCTACTGCCACGCCCCCTGCAGGGACTCTGTGGAACTGCGCATGGCCACATCACTGGGGTGCGTGGAGTTTCCCAGTCTTGGTCATTGAAGCTTATGCTCATCATTTGCTCCACCGAACTATCTAGGGCTTAAAAGGATAGGGGCAGTAAGGAGATTGATGCTGAAATTCTATCTGACATTCCTCTCCTTGGATGCTTTGAACCCATAAATTAAGCAATAAATATCCATTTCTCAAAACTGTTTACGCCATGAGTCTCAGAACCAATATATAGATGTATTACTGGACCTAGTTACTCATGCACATCTACAAGAGGGAATATTTTCTTATGGTTTATTAAACAAATGATATTTGCTATTTAAACATTTATAAAATGTGGTTGATAGTGACATAGCTAAATGACTCTATTAAGTCCCTTTGAAAAGGGAAGCACTTACCTAAGCTAGGATAGCATCTATAATTATTGCATGAATGCCATCGTTTAAATCGAGGCATTTTCTGTAACGCATGAAATGCGGCATTTACTGAAGAGAGACTAACGTCCCATCAACAAGGCAGAAATTCAAAGAAACCTGAACGAATAACTCTGGGAGTGTAGGAGGACAACGTTGCCACAGTAAAAGTGCTCTTTTCAGCTCAGCTTACATCCCGGGACCACGTAAGATGTCAAGGTTAAGTCACGATGGATGTGCGTGAAATGCGGACGACTAGCTGAATACGCGTCGGGTGTAAATGAGGGCCACCTGCCTGGAGGCAATTTCCATGAGGGCTTAGTCGAGTCAGAGTCGTCCCCCCCCCCCAAAACCACATATTTGCATAGCCCCCCTGAGCTTTAAGGGCCCCATTCTGGACACAAAAAGTCTGCTACCAGCTGGCTCAGCGTGATCCTCAGACTACTCGCTAGTGATCTTTTGCATTCGTTGAAACTTCGGAGGGGGTGGAAGCCCGAAGTGACTTTTTGAGTGCGGACTCATGAACATCAAACCCACCCTCACCCAGCGGGGGCTGACCACTGTGCCACCAAACTGCCCTCACTTTGAATGCTTCCATATCGTAATCATAACGTTCGGTAAATATTTGTAGTGTGAATATTGGACTAATCATTGTTTCAGAGTGTCTTTTGAAAGATTACAAATCATTATAAGATCTTAAAACCTTTTGTCTCCATTTTGTAGACATACGCATATGCCAAAAAAACGACGACAGTAATTTAGACTCACGTCAGGCTGAAGAAAACTCTCGTTAGTCCTGCTGTAAGCTGCAGTTCTTAGCTATCAATCACTCAGCGATTTTGCGCGATACAATTTGCTATGAAGTGTGGCGTTGGTGAATGCCTCATCTGTGCAGCGCGTTGAGTCAGTCTGAGGACAGGGATTGCTCAAAGGGACATCTGAAGGCCTCCGGGGCTTTAAAAGTAAATGTTGAGGAACGCTTAGAAGATCAAGGTGAAGACTGCTCTTGCAGGATGAAAAAGCACAGTGTCATGAGCCAAAATTAATTTTTTAGGCAAGTGTTTAATTGCATGGATGGAATCTTACTGAAATAGACAGCCCTCAATTCAATGGGCTAAAGACATCCTTGTAAAAGATTTTTGTACTTCTCCTGGAAACGCTCTCACGGATATATGACTTTACCATGACATGTACGTGCCTTTGCTTTGAAATGCAATCGATTTCCACAATGCTGGGGATCAACACTGTGGTGGTACAGCATGATAGAGCTAATTATCCATTTGTAGATCTAATACCACAGATGGGTAAATTAGTTGAGGCAGTCCGGATGAAATAATCGATACTTCAATACTTTAGATTGCGTTGTACCGAATGCATTTTAACATTCATGTCAGCAGAAATGAGAAAATCTACCCACTAATTTTGAGTTACTTTTACAAAATATGCAATTTATATCAGTCAATCTCTCAGCCAGATTTAACTGGTTATCGAGACTTTTTACTCTGGAGTGACACTCTCAATAAATCATTTCCTCTGAAAAGCTCAGGAGACAAATGAAATGAGTCAAATTGTTATTAATGATTCATAGACAGTATTTAAAAAAATTTAAGTATAGAAAGACCTCAACTGAGCACATTTGTAATCTGAGAGAGCAGCCTTTCAGGTGAGACTGCAAGCTTGCTCTTGTTATGTTTTCCCTCTTGTTTTGATGAAAGGTCTCTATTTTCTATATTATACCCAGGCCATTTAAGATTGACAGAGTCGTCAATTTATTATGGGTCTGTCTAGTTTGTAGGCTTGTCTGTCTTATTCAATTTTACTTTTCTTATTTTCTGTTTTGATGGAGTGTACAGCACGATACATAACGCATCAAAGACGTCTCCCCCGCCGGGGAGAAGGAGCAGAATTCCTCCTTCCCCAGGTAAATCTAAAATAAGATCTTAAAAAAAAAACAATGGCAAAAGAAATGCGAAAACTTCCAGAACTTATTAAAAAATAAACCGATAAAAGTGAGTCGTGCGGAAATACGGATGCATTTGCGAATGTCAAGCCTGAACGTAATTATAAGGTGTCATATTGAAATTGTTAGGCTTCACAAGACGTCGGACCTGTGCTAGATACGCAAGAGCACAAAGTCATCAATGATGCCCACGCTCGTCCTCACTGATATCCAAACGAGTAATTAGTGACTCACATACTCACACATGTACCTGAGCCGCACACAGGTGGCACTAAAATTTTTTTGTTCATTAATATGCAAAAAAAACTGTTTTGAAGATGCGCATGCAAATCCAGTGTGGGCAAAATTCGAAATGCATAGTTAAAAGAGTGAGTAGTGAGACTTTGTTTCTCAAAGGGTTTGAAAAGCTCAAAAACTTGAAAAACGCAGGATGGAAGAAGGATGACTGTAAGGCACGGGGGTATGGACCAAGTGGGTGTTACATTAGCAGAATCTACAGTATCTTGAAGAGTGTGGTGACATGGTTCGCAAGGCTGACCTTACTGAATAATGAGCTCATATTACGAGCATAATTTTTAATGAGCACCACATTACCAAATAGCATTGATCATATGGCTGCTCATGTCTCTGCTGATTAAATTCTGATTACAAAACACCCGTCACAAATACTGATGTAGCTCTCATGTTGGAGATATTGCCTTGCGGAACCTAAACACAAAGCAAGCGCTTAACATGGGGGATGGCGAGCGGCTCAGTGGGTCGGGACGCTATGGAAGTAACCAGGAGGTAATTTGTTCAAAGCCTGGAGTTCCAAAGGCAATTTCCCTCTTAGGCCCTTGAGCACAGCCCTAAACCTCAATCGCTGAAGAGCAGCGGTCCCCAACTCCGGTCCTGGAGACCTGCTGCTCAGTAGGTTTTCTGTCCTCCCTGGCTTCTGTTAAGCCACACCTCTTCTCAGGTGAATACCAGGAACCGGCACGGCTCGTCAGAAGCCAAGTAGGATAGAAAACCTACTGGATAGTAGCTCTCCAGGACCGGAGTTGGAGACCTCTGTTCCAGGGATTGTCCAACCCTGCTTTCTCAAAATGAATACCACTTTGGATAAAGCATCTGATACATAAACAAACCGCCATTTTAAAGTGCAGGCAGACATCAAAGTGGGACTATGTACTTTTTCCAAAGTCAGTCTAATTTGTGAGTTATCATGGTTGTCATTTAGTCTATGAGTTATATTTTAGACAAAGGAGGACCTGCTGTTGTTCACGGCCCTGGACGTGTCCTGGGGACATTGTGGTAGCGAATGATACCCACACTGCGAGATGCACCAGGCGGATGGAGATCTGCTAACAAGGGTCTGCTGAACCTCTCATAGTAGGAAATGATTATCCCACTCTGCCTCTCTGCCATCCCGTGCACCGAAACATCATTCTTACGAATTTATGGCCCCTTAAAAGCCCGGTAACGTCGTTATGAGTATTTTTTGTAGGAGAAATTAGGTTTTCTCATTTTTACTGTTCATATTTCACTGTAATGTTTTCAAGTTACTGAATTTCTGTTGGTAAGAGACCGTATTGGCCGGAAAAATAAATTGATTAATGTCACATTTTGAGAATGCATGATAAACAAATGATTTGTGGTTTCATATTCTATAATTTCATATGCAGCTATGTATGCCTCGATATGTATACAAGGTGTTGATCAATGGCTCCATCTTCATCATAGCTCTGCCCAGTCTTTGTCATTTGGTCTCAGTCATTTCTATATGTCTAAATATTTATATATAAGCCATTATAATTCATTCTTTTGTCCATCCATCCATCCAACCATTGATCAATCCATTAATCCATTCATTCATCCACTCATTCTTTATACCTATTTGTACTATGCAGGGTTTTGGGGGTCCGGTGCCTATCCCAGAAGCTGTGGGTGCAACGCGGGGAATAACCGAGGATGGGGCGCGGACCCAACACAGGGCACAGTCACACACCATTCACTCACACACATACATTTATTTTGTAAATAAATAGTAATAAGTCCAATGATAATTAATGAATGACGAGTAGGAACGGTATGTGGAATCGACCATTGACCTTTTTCTGCAAATGGACCACAATTCTGACGTGACGTTAAATGAGAGTTTATGCAGGTGATTTGATACCAACTGGGCCCAGAAAACTGACATCAGCCAAGATTCTTCGTCTGGCAGCACGTCTGATGTTGGACTGCATGGCGCGTGAGGAGGGCCTCAGCAGAAGGGTGGTAGAATTCGCCCATATGGTAGCAAAGCTGTAATCAAGCGAGACAAGTAGACGGAGGAGCTCGAGTGACCTGCGTGCGTTTGCTGCACGTCACCAATCTCCAGCATCTCCACCCACTGAGACAGGAACTGCTCGCACTACCTCAACACCACATTCGAGCAAAGCTGACCAACAAATGGCTTTTATTTTTTCATCATTTATGCATTATGGATAATATACTATGTACGGCATGCCAAAAAAACAAAAACCATAATGATGAGAAAATAGATCATAGTCTTTCCATCTTCACATCTATCCATCCTGGACAGGGTCACAGGGATATCAATCCAAAATCCAATTTCCTACCACAGGAAAACATTCATGGTTTTTCAGGAAAAAAAAAACATCCACGGATTTTCTGGTCACAAGTGTGTACATCAGCGATTTGCAAAACCCACTAAGTGTCAGCATGTAAATACACATCATCCTCTGGCAATTACATCCACCATGAATAAGGCAAACAGAGCGCGTGAATGTTACGACTTCCCCAGACTGGCATAATAAGGCGTTTGTATGACGCATCCTGGGGACAGGAGGCACATTAAGGGACAGGGAGCACCGCGGAGATTATGGTGTCTGTTAGACTCGTGTGACGGCCGAAGCCGCAGCAGGTGTCAGCTCTCACCGGGGCGATATTGCCTGACTGGGACAGGTTATGGGGTGAGGAACACAGAGAGGCTCAGGCTTGGCCAGTGATTCATCTAACTCACTGCTGCCTTCTAACACAGTGTTTCTCAGTTTGGTCCTCGGGGACCCAGAGTCAGTCCGTGTTTTTGCTCCCTCCGAGCTCTCTGCGAGACGGTCCGCATCTTTGCTCCGGCCCGGCTCCCGGTAGAGAGCAAAAACCTGGACCGCCTGTTGGTCCCCAAGGACCGGATTGGAAAACACTATTCTAGCATATTGCATTGCCGTTAGCGTCCCGTTCAAGCCCCTGCAAGACAATCCAATTAGTCTGGAGAAGACATGTCAGAGAGGACAAAAGCACACCACTTATAGATTATTCATTTATATATCCCCAAATATCCTTTGGTGCAAGAGAGCATGAAAATGTAATAATTATCTTATTTGCAAGAAATTAGGCACTGCTGAGGTTCTTGTGAAATAAACATCGCTATTCTGTTAGATGCAAGAGTAAAAGAAACCCGACAGATGTTAGGGGTCACCAGTCAGAGGCTACGCTGGTGCTTTTCACACCAGTCAAACAGACACAGCTGGGACTGCATTTATTACCCTGCTGGAGAATTCAGCACATAATGTACCCGACAGACTCTGCTGAGATCCACTGTTTATAAAGATTTCAGCTGAACTTAAATTAACCCTGATAAATGGCAGCAGGATTCAAATATAAAGACACCTTTTTTTCTTGTAAGAAATGAGAACAACAACTTAGACACAGTCGATTATAATGGTGCCTTCTTGATAAAGAATTAAATTAGTTAACTGATCTTTTAACCTCTGCAAAACTAAACTTAATTTATCAGAAGTTTCATCTAGGATGAAAAATAAATTATTCAGTCAGCGTTTTATTTTAAAGACTTCTTCATGTCATATTCATAATAGGGCTTTTAACTGATAACTGCAAATGCATTTTAAATGATGAAAGGATCTCGCTGAAGTCATACTCCCTCTAACATCTTTGTTCTAATGCTATAGTTCGAGATATGCTGATGTATGGGGGACACCAGCACACCTGTGTGGAATATGGGTAATCTTACAAGGGGAAAGTAAACTTTCCATGAATTGAAATTCTGGGCGGATAGCCAATTCAATATACTCTCAAGACAGATAGACGCTAATCACATCAGTGCTAGATCAATGCCTGAAGGTCTCCAATACGTCTTTCGAGCATGTGATGTAACTCCGATCAGGGAAATGCTTCGCTATTGAACATCATTCTTTTGTCCTGCCTTGAATGTGTTACATCTACTTTTAAAATTACATGTTCCATAAATGGAAGTGGTTTGTGCTACAGTGTCGATGGTCCTAGATGTGTGGATCACCCTGGAAATGGAAAAGATGATGAGTAACTTTCTCTTTCCATAATTCACTTCCTTTCAGCCTTCCGTCTAACAATAATCTGCACGACTGCTTGCTAGATGTGGGATGATCACATCTAATGCAGGTAGTGGTTTAAACTTAGGATGATGTGCTTTTTCACCCTCCCCATCTTCTGCTCCAGACAGACTGACTCCCTTCCTTCTTTGTCCAGGGCTACAGCCCCTATCGGCAGACAGCCTGATAGCTGCTCTACCCCCCTTATTTAACACAGAGACAGTTTTGCCTCTGAAATATGTGCCTGAATCTAACAACAGCACGACACTGAGCAGTGAGTAATATCATCAGGGCGGGCACATTCATCTGTAATTTGCAGGAAAGTGGGGAATGAAACAGATGCTAAGGAGGAGATATGTATTTAACAGAACACAGGCCTCTATTATGTAGGGAGAGGCGAAGCATTTGAAAAAACGGCAGGAGATGTGGCCGACAGAGAAACACACAGACCTGATCTAAAATGAATTCATAAAGCGAGCAGCTTTGAAAAATAACTGTGGGGCTCTTTGGATACTCTCACTGAAATGTAAATCGATTGGGATCCAATGGTGCTCTCTTTCCCCCAAAGTGAACAGGTAATTTCTTTGGCTTTTACAAATATACAAATAGACGTGTACAACATGCAAAAAGGATATCCGTTTTGAATATGTTTTAAAGACATAGGCAAAAATATTGATATACCCGTCTTCACTCCCATCCATATCCACTACATCCATACTCATATTTATTTATATGGTCATAGAGGAGGCAGGACTAAGGCATCTAATTGGTTGGTCCCGCCTCCTCTAGATGCTTGTACAATCTGATTGGTCAACTCTCTGAACTAATCAAATTTTTCCTTCTGCCCTCAGAACATTTTTGTGTTTAATTAAAACTCCCATGAGCTTGCAGACATCTTGAGCTCGTTCCAGAGATGGTCTTCTGCATCTCTCCTGCTTATACCTTAACACCCATCTTTGCTGTGCTTCCAAGCGAATAGCAACACAGATTGCTGTCAGACGGAACAGCAACCCCAAGCATTAACTCCTTATCTAGCAGACAGCACAGTTATCTTTCCTTGTCGATAGACATGCAGACCCTCCTTCGCTGGGCTGGCCAGCGAAGAAAAAAGAGTTTTCATCTGCTTTAAGAGGCAGTGGAGATGTCCTCCATATAGAGGCCTCTATTCACCTCAGAGCTCACCGAGTGCTGAAGAGGCAGAGCTGGAGGACGAGTGGCTAACTGAACCAGCGGGTAATGAGGTTGCTATAACCCTCTGTGAATAGCCACATTCTGCCTCCAAAAAAGCCGAAGTATTTGTGTGACACATCAGAACCGAGGAGATGTGGAGCATGAAACGGATGTGCAAACATTTGCCAGCATAACTGGCTTTCAGTTTCAATTTTAAATACAAGCTAGCTATTTAAAATGCATTTAAAATACGCAAAATATATGCAAATAATATTCAAATGCAATAGCCAATAAATCCAGTCTAGAAAGGCTATAGTGAGAAAATCTTGACACCCAATAAACTTTTTAACCTCTTTCTTGGGGTTATTGATATAAATTTTTAATTTTATTAAATATTTAATGTGCAGCTACATTCACACAGGAATATTCAGGAGGAATTTACATTATTGCCCCATCTGTGATTGTTTAAAATAGTTTAGCATATATTTCATCTTCAGTTGTTGTAAAGTTACTGATTTAAAAAAATGACAAAACCTTACAACTATTTTCCACAAAGAAACATCAAAAATTATGTATATATATATTTTTATATATATATTTTTTGGAGGCCGCTGAAATTAGAGGCAAGTTGAGGCATCCAATCAGCACTCTGTTGTTCGGCAGATGGGACACCTTTCCACTCTCTACCCTGGATCAGGTCGCAGAGGTTCCCCCAGGACAGTCACGTCTGCAGTTATCAGTGGATCAAATCACTGTCCTTGGCTAAAAAAAACAAAAAACGGCGAGAAAGTGGATTAATACAGTATTTCCTAATCAGGTCCTCGGGGACCTACAGTCGGTCCATGTTTTTGCTCCTTCTGAGCTCCCTGCCAGACAGTCCACATTTTTGCTCCCGAGGGAGCAAAAATGTGGGCTGGCTGTGGGTCCCTGAGGATATACTGTATAAATCCATATTGAGTGCTGATATTATCTGTAAACATATTTTGCTCCTCAAAGCTGCATTTATTCTGCCGATGCTCTTGTTCGGATTTGCCCACGATTTCTTAGAAATTTGTACAGTTACAGTGCGAGTCAAAAGTTCACGCACCCCTGCTTGTTTTAGAGCAGCTCAGGTAAATTTTTTAGGGGTAAAGGTAAGGAGACTGTTAGCCAGCATGTTTTAACGTGTTAATTAGCACAATAACAATATAATGCGACCCTGCATTGACACTGTACCCTGCAGAACGCACATTTCTGACTATCCGAATACATGAGAACTTATGTCTTTCATATAGTGGGAAAAAAAACAGAACAATCACATTTTATTCAATATGATCTAGATATAAACTCATTTTTCTCTTACCAGAATGATTGCTATCATATACAGTGTGTATGCATTATCCTTGTCAGGAAAATCACATTTATTGTTGCAATAAATCAGCAATATGCAGTACAAGGACTTTGGTGAATATGTTACAGTAAAATATCACCTGTATAGTTTCTGAGTCAACAAGTAAGAATATAAGCTATAGGGTAGGGAGCTGTGAAAGAGGAGCGCCCTTGTGAGAAAAGAGAGGGAGTACAAACATCATATGGGGTTTTAGGTCGATAAAAGTCCCTGTAAATTGGACAGGCGTCGGCTGGCAGGGGGAGACTCTGTGGCTTGAGTTTGACAGCCTATGTTGGGGGGATAGGAGAGAGTTATACCAGGATGACAGATATTCATGTAAAACTACAGCAGTGAATCACCGGTCCTTCTGGGGCACGGGCAAGGATGGCCTAACCTAGCGAGGTACGTGGAGCGAGAGAAAAAACACACACAAAAGATGTACACAACAGTGCAGACTTTAGCTCTCCCGGAAGCTGAAGGAATGTGAAGGGGGATCAACACAATGTCAGAGACTACGCTTAAATAATTTAAAAGAAAAAGAAAACCACCTTTCCTGAGAGATTCCTGGAACTTTGGCTAGTTGCTACGCTTCTCCAAGGCTAGGCGTCGCCGCACGATTCAGCATATTTTTCAGTTAAAGGCCTCCCAGTGGTGTGTAAGTAACAGTGTTTTGCTTAAATTACTTAGTCAGTGATAATGATAAATTACACTGCTTGCACCAGGCACTGGTGGAAATAAATTGCATCGCTTCAGGAGAGACCTAAATATTATTGAGTGACTATGGAAATTAGCGCATTATAATTTTTAGAAGTATATTACAATGTGTAATATGTGCAATTATAAATAAAACACTGTTAGTATCATAACATATTCACCATATTTAACTGTTCATTTTAAAGCTATAAATATTTACTTTAAGTTGCTGGAACTAATGCAGAAAAGCAATGCAGTGAACTATAAGCTTTGGTTCCTGTTGTCTTTGAAGGAAATTTATTAAACTGCATGCTAAAGTATCCCAGGATTTGTACTGGATTTGCATTTCCCTGTACATAAGACACAAATTTCGACAGCAGTCTCGATCGCTGGACACTTCTTAGAAAAAGTGTTATCCAGCCGGTTTTCGATGGTTATCAGTAAACAAGTTATTCCGGAAGGTGGAGATTTGAACCCCCAAACAAGCATACAAGCCTAATTTGTTTATGTTTTTTATTTTTTGGGGGCTGGCAGAGAGGCTCCATGGGTAATCCTCTGCCAGGCAGGTGCGGTTAGCTGACTGGGCAGAGTATATTAGTATGTTAATATTTTGGTACTGAGGCAACCATATTAATTACTGTGTCACTGAGGCACCGAAACAGTACAGTCATGATGCATGAATATTGTACAGTGTAACAGTCCAAAACAAAAACATTATCAATAGATTTTACTGAATTAGGTAAAAGCAGAATTCTGTTGACTCAATTCCCCCTCGGGTGAGCTCCTCATCGCATTTTGGTCACATTCTGCTCAGATTCATAACATTGTTCCCAAGGTTTATAAAACCTTCCACAAGGATACATAACCTCAGAGACACTGGATTGCAAGCTCGAGTTTGAGGGAGTATGGTGTCTTCTTATGAGAAAGTGATGAGAGACAGGCACCTGAGCTGGCAAATCAGTGCACAGCTACGGCTGTGAGCGAAGAGGGCGGGGCTTAGCAGATGGGATTGACGTGGGCAGCTGACTCGACAGGCTTGCTGGGTGTTTTTGCGTCTTGACAGCACTGAGCTCCAGGCCATCTGTAGTCCACTGGTGAAGCTTTGCTTATCTACCTTCAGAGGAATTCAGCCATGCTTCAATCGCAAGGGACGGCGGCTACGGCCGGAAGCCCTTTCTCGCATTATGCGGCCGTAGTGACTGGTTACAGGCATCACTGTAAATCTGATTCTCGTGCTGTGCCTGTATTTTATAATCATTGTTCCCTAAACATTTTCCAGCATAAATACAGGCATTCTTTCTCGCTGATTATGATTGAATTAAGCAACTAAATTAGCCATTAAATTAAACACAGAAATGCTATTCCACTAATCGAAATATAACCAAGTACTTTCTCAGATCTGCCTTGAAGACTATGCCCAGCGCGGGCTGTTTTATGGATGCAAATGACGTTTTCGTTGCGTTTGAATAGTTTCATAAATGGATATTTGGTGGTGTTCAAAACAAATATCCACAAAAACAAAGTCACTGATGCAAGAAAATTAGCAAGAATTTCTTGCACGTCTTAGTAATGAATATGTGTTCTGCACCAGAAAATAGCTAAGATAGCCGTACTCATCCAGAACTCCTCAATTGCAATCTTTCACCTCAAGAACTCCTAATGAGATTGTACTTATTATATGAGAATCCATTACGCGAACTTTTTAATGGCTGTAAGGCAGGACAACATTCCGGCTGCCCTTCACAAAAAAATCAGACCAAGATGAAAGGCCTTGTGGGAAATCACACCTGCCTTCCAGAGCTGCTTTCGTGATTGGCTGAGGCCCGGGGGGGGGGGGGGGGGGGGCGGGGGGTGGCTTGCCAACTTAGCAGAGAGCTGTGGCCATTATGAGAGATGCACTGTGAGGACCTCTGAGCTCACTCACTCTCTACGGGCCTTCTGAAAAGTCTGCTAGAGAAAACAGCAGACTCTAAATGTGTCTTTATGTTCATTTACGCCCACAGTGAAGCACAGAGGGAAACACTTTTTACATCACTGTGTCGAAATGATTATGGGTATACATATTCAAAGAGGGGAGCCTGTTTTTCAAAAGAAAAGGCACTTTCAAAAATCAGTGCCAAGCCAAAGTTCTTGGTTTATTTCAGGCTTCAGTGCTCAGTGATGGGAGGAATCAGTTATCATAAGCTGTCAGTCACCAATTAGCGTTGCCCATGCTGCCTTGTTGATTTCCATAGGGAAAAACCAGACAGCGATTGACAGCTTGCGCTAAATCCCACTAACCACCGGATCGTTTACTAATCGATACATTCCCGCGCTTCTACAGCTGAAGGGAAGTCATATTATTTACAAAATTAAAATCCATCTCTTTTTTTTCAAACGCTACAAGCTTTCAGTATTGTTCTTTAAATTAATTTATGCCCCGAGGACAGATTTCACTTGAACGACCAGGCTAAATTAATTTCCAGACCCCTGAAACACCTCCACACTCAAAAGCCATACGATTCAGGAGCAGAATGGTTGCATGCTACTTTTTACATTTTTGACAAAGCACATAGATTAGCATAATAGAACCATTTCTTATGTTCTCTCTTTTGTGTTAAGCTCACGGTTATGTACCCATTGCCTTTTCAGTTGAGTTTAGCAGAGTTTAATTTGTAATATGCAGCTCTTAGTGGTTGGTGATTGCTTCCTGTGTTAGTCGTTTGCCCGCATCTGCTGCAAACTGCGTTGCTAGGGCGGCACGGTGACTCAGTGGGTATCAGAGGAGTCTCACACCTCCAGGTTTGCAGCTTGGATTGTCTCCCAGGCGCTGTGTGTATCTGGAGTTTGTTTGCTCGCCCCCAAGCTGACGAAGTTCTCCCTGGATACTCATGCTTACCCCTCCCAGTTCAAATAGATGTGGTTTGGTGAGCTGGTATCTCTAACTAACTAAATTTCCATCCCAGTTGGGTGTCCTTGCCTGGAGTGCCTACCCTCCAGCCCTGTGATTATGGGCTCCACTGGGGGGGCAGGCATGGGCACTGGGAGGCCTAGGCCTGTGCCCCCCCCAAAAAAAAATTAGCACCCAAAGATGCTAAAAAGAACAATGCTATAAGCATTCATGACATGTCTTTTGCTTTCTTTGTGTTGCTTCTCAACAAGTTCTCACTGCCACAACTCCCCCTCCTTGAGAACTTCTACCCTAGCCACCCCCATCCCGCCGGTAACTCTACTGCTCACCAACCGTGCCCCCCCGTGAAAATCTGATTTGTTCTGGCACCTTCCCAGGTGAAATATTGAAATGTAGATGCTCGGTCACACTAGATGCTGCGTATATTTCTCGAGCGGCCCAGAACTACAGCATTCGATCAAAATCAGTCGGACCCTGAAAAGTACTCTTAGGGGCCCGAATGACAGAAACCACACAACCTTGGCTGCATGCATTTAGTTTTCTCACCTTGCTTTGCACTTCTCCCATCTTTGACATCAGAAGAACATCGCAAGAACATTTAACAGGGCCAGGAATCTGCGAGGCTAGGCCTTCATTGCAGGATGATGTTGTGGAAGTGTTGGAAATCTTAAGGTCCCAGTGACTGATGCCGATCCCCCGCGGAGAGGAAAGGCTGCCGCTCGTTGCTGGGAAGATAAAACCAACGCCAGCCCCTTGGAGAAGCAGACCAGGGGGAACAGGAACAGCTTCTGATAGCCCAAATGCAATTTAGCCCTCTCGGATTCGCACTGGGTTTAATTTAGCTGATAATAATGTTTTCGTCCCCTCCAAATTTAAGAATGTGGCACAGTATTCACGTTTCAGTTCAGGTAAATCTGTTGTATTTTTAGGTTTCCACTTGATATCCAGCACATTCACCAGCAGCAGGTTGAAATGTTGAATCACTATTACACAAAATTATACATAAATTATGAAAGACCATTTTTATCATCCTGCCAGCCAAGATATAAAGAGTGTAGAAGGTACAAGGCTTCAATGAGTAAATTTAGTGAAAGTACATTATCTGGTAATAGATTAATCAAACAAGCAATAAATGAAGTAGAAATGAATCATGGGCTGGACTTGTGTCAGCGGATGTCTCTTCTCATCCTGGTGAAAAACAACAAGGTTATTCTGGCAATTTCCTGAATGCCCGATGGGACGGCCGGACGTGCCGTCGGAGTCGTCCTGAGGTTCCTCGTTCTCGTGTTACGCTGAGAGTTGAGGTAACCGCATCGCCGGCATGTCTCGGAAAGTGAGCTTTTAATCAGGGACGACCGCAGCTGGCTCCTGCTCATGCTAATGGCCCCGCGCTTGTTCATCATCCGGGCAAATTCGCCGATTTGATGCACGAGCGGACTTCCCCGGCCTGCTCCCGTCCTCTGTGGACGTGGACCGACGGCACCTGGTACATCCCTTCAGCAGGGACTCAAAACGAAGGCAGAAGAAATGAAAAGGCAGATGGTTTTTTTTGCCGCTCTGTTCAGGAATTAATAATCTGTAAATTGGCATATCACAAAATACTGAAACCTCCATAGAGAATCTTTATACAAAGTCTTGTTATTTCACCTGTCTGATTCATTGGCAGTATTTCATTGGTTTGGCCTGGGGGGGGGGGGGGGTAGTCATGAGCCTTGGTCTTACCAGCCTTGTATTATGAATTAGTCACATAGAGTGAATTCCTCCAATGAAATGATATTCAAATATCATTCGGACAAAGAGTATCTGCCAAGTGACTGAATGACTAATAGTTAAGGGTTTAGCTAAGCTACATACTTAGTGTATGATTTAGCCAAGCTACATACTAAGTGTATGATTGTTTAGCTAAGCTACATACTTAGTGTATGAGGGTTTTGCTAAGCTACATAATTAGTGTATGAGGGTTTTGCTAAGCTACATACTTAGTGTATGAGGGTTTTGCTAAGCTACATACTTAGTGTATGAGGGTTTTGCTAAGCTACATAATTAGTGTATGAGGGTTTTGCTAAGCTACATACTTAGTGTGTGAGGATTTCACTAAGCTACATACTTACTTAAAACATGTTTAGCTAAGCTACATAATTAGTGTATACAAGGGTTTAAATAAACTGTATGTTTAGTGTACAAAGAGTCAGCGAAAAGCAATATGATTGCAAGATACGGCGAGACACAGTCAGAAGCGAGAACAAGCTGTGAGGATGATCAGCTCATGAAGGGCATGGACTTCCGTCCGAAGCTAATGGGATGTGGTCCTTATGGGCAGGTGTCACGCTAGATGCCCTTTCTGCAGCTGAGATTACAGAGTGAATCGCAGCAGCTGTAAATCTGAAGGACGGTCCTCAGTCGAGCAGCCAAATGCCCGAGCATTTGGCTTAGATGGTGTCTGCTGGGCCTTCGATGCTGACCAGCTCACGGGGGTTTGGACGAGACCCAGCAAGCTGGAAAAAACCTTTAAATGGCTCTTAACTGAATGAATCAAAGCGAGACATCGATCTTTTCAGCCTGGGAATTTCGTCAAGACTGTAAACAATGAGAGCTCTGCTTTCTCAAATATAAATCCATTTTTTTCATCTTTGTTTTTATGGATTGTTTTCACCTTTAGGCTGAGAGCACTTTGATACTCTGGACCTGACACTAATCTACATTTTATAGGAATACGCAACGCATAGTATTAGTGCTACTCTGCATTTCTTTAAGAGTCAATTGTAACTCCTGGTTACAACAACAATACAATTTCAAGTATTAAATCATTCAACAGTGATATACCTGGCTTGTGTCTTGTGTATCCTGGGATCGGTTCAGTGAAACCATGTGTCAGATAGCTGGTTATGGAAGACAGCTGGATAGATACGTAATACATTTCAAGTTTTAAAACAAAACTATACCAGCAGAAAAAACTAACTTTTTTAAAGATCTGAAGTACTGGAAGTGTCATTTGTAAAAATACCCTTGGATTATTTCATTTGGAAGATCTCTTAAATGCTATCTAATGATGGCTTATATAATTTTAAATTCTACACAGACAGGAAATTGGGAAGGTGTTAAGTAGAAAAGATGTGGCAAATTAAATAGTGAATCTTTTGATTCATTAAGACCCATTCTGGCTTGATTAACACCGCAGAGGATCACACTGTCCTTGTCAGCTTTAGGAAAGATAGTAATAGACCCATAATTAACCTGTCATCACTATTCACACTCACGTACCCGAGCTATGCACATCGTGACGCTTCCTGGAGGTTCCTCTGTGATGATTGGGGAAGAACATTCCATCGATTTGTTTACAACATCCTGTTGCTATGACAGAGTTTGGTCCCCGGGAACAGCCAGTCGAAGGTCATGTGGATCTCTATAGGTACGGTTCACTGCAGACAAAGGCAAAACAACTTGCAATGTCAGTGTCCCCCTGAAGATGGCGCCCTAATGGGTTGACCGGCAACTGGTTTCACCCAGTTTGACTATGAAAGCTGAACATTTCATTAACCCCTCCTGCCCCTGAGGACGTGTATCCGCTCCAGAGGAATGCTCTAGCGCTGCCAGATAAATGGCTAACCCTGCCACCTGACCCCCAGCTTCACTCTCACCTCCATATGTATGTGTGTCTCGGGGGCAATTGTAGGATTTCACCCTCAGGGGGGCTCAGCCACCAGAGCAACACAAGATGACATTTACCCTCCTCCCCTGGGTCCCCCACGATTAAATTTGCCAAGAAGAGGTGGAAGGGTCCCTCACAATTACGTTTGCTGAGTGGGGGGGTTCAAAATGTATATACAAAAATACGGGAAATCAAAAGAATAATTTTGTTTGCTGAATTCCCCCTATAAAGGGTCTAGAACCATTGATGGAATGTCTTAGAAAGAGCAACGAGATGGAATATGTGAAAACTAGCACATTCTATCCTGTTCTCGCATTTGCACTAATGGAAAAGTTTAATTTCATTTCAGGTCAATTTCAGTTCCATTTCAGTTTCATTTCATTTCAGAGCACATTGCTGAGCTGGCAGCCCAGCAACACAAGGCAGCACCAGGGAGTAGCTCTGTGGTGGGGCTGCTCGATTTTTGTGAAAAGGCCCTAGCCCCCCCCCCTCCTTCCCCAGCCTGGAGCAGACCTTAATGTGGCCCATTAGCACTGCTGAGAGTGACCGCGGCGTTCCTGAGACGTCCCACTGAGCACCGCGGGTCTGTTCTCAGCCGGTGCCACAAATGAGAGCCCCTGCTGTATTACACCGACACAGCTCAGCGATCCACTTGTATATGTATGTATGTGGTACCAGACAAAACTACAGGGTGTTTCTAAGATGCAGGGAGGTAAGCACATGGGTTCTGCATGCGTGATCCCCACCGTCAGGCACGGAGGAGGCTGTGTCATAGCCTGCTGTTGATTCATCAGTGACAGGCGTGGGGATCTTTTTCCAAACCCATGGCAATCTCAACCGTGTACTTCAAAGGCAAGCCACTCCTGCAGCATCATGCCTGATTGGCCAGTTCTTCATTCCTCAGTGAGATAACGAGCCACTCCTTGGTCCTCCTGGTGATCAGGTGACAGGTGGGTGTTTACTGAGGCGTCAGCAGTGTGAATGTTACTGCAGAAAGACTGACTCGTGGAACGGAGATATATGTAACCGAAGCCGTTATTCACTGGAAGATAGTATTTCTGTACCTTCTATCTTACTCTGTATTTGAAAATCTGAATGTAGGAAAATGACATCACCGCGTTATGATCTGTGGTTTCCGGGGCCTGTATGTTTGTGTTCAACTGTTGTTTATACATGGGCATAACTTTGGTTTGAACATTGGGGGGGTTGAGGTCTCCACTCATTTAAAGGGAGACATGATTATTGGGGGGGTTGTATTAGCCGGTTTTGATTATTTGGGGGGGGGGGGGGGGTTACAACCCCCCCATCCCACCCATAATTTATGCCCACGTGTTTATATGAAGACAGAGAAGAAGGTAAGGAATGAAGAGCTTATGCATACGGCGAGACGTAAAGTCACTCCGGTTGCTTAGGTGATATTGATGCATTTGTATTCGAGACCCAAAGACAGTTAAGCAGATTCAAGGCAGACTGATGTCTGCCCAAACCCATAATAAAACCTCAGCAAAACAGATACACGAGACATCAGCGATGTTTTTTTTTTTTTTGCCGGAAAGGGCCACAGGCATCAGTGGATTTTTTGAGTAGGTTAGAAGCTTAAGAAGAACAATGGTGCCTCTGGAAAACTGAAGCATCGATCAGAAGGAGACCCTGAGGCGGACCGAGCATCACGGAGAGCTTTCTTGTACTGTGTAAGATCATCAGACCCCAGCTGTGGTGCCTGTTTTCTGGTGGTTCTCTGCAATGTTACGGTCAGACTGTCATTTATTAGATGTCCCAGGGTGCTGAATTAGAGGCGGGGTTTGAGGTCACATGACTGAGGCCTGGGTAGGCCTCGGAGGAATCAGGAAGGAAGTTTGCCTGCCATCCCGTTATTGATAGCCATTGAGGAAATTTGTAGTTCCCTACATGGAATGCTCCTACAAAGATACCCAGCTGTTCGAAAATCTTGACTTCCTTCCACGCTTGACCCATAGGCCCTGACAGGCAGTTGTGTTGACCTAGCAACACCTCCCTCACTGAAGGGACAGATATGAAGAAATGGTGTCCAGGTTCTCCATGGGAAGATCTGCTGAAGATCAGACTAGCTGAGCTATTCAATCAGCGAGGCTCCAACATTCATTGCAGGTCTTGCCTTCTTTGGCTACACAAGCAGATAGTATAACATAAGTGTTCACATGACCTGCACGTCACCCTCAAAATTCAGCAGTCCGAGGGCCTGATTTAATAAGTTTGTCCATCCTGCTGAAGAACCAGTGTGTCCTGGGCTGGGCCAACATGGAGAGCTCACCCCAAAGGGATGTCATCCTACCTATCAAAGATGTTCATGCTTTTTTGGCAAGACAAGGCTTTTAATCCCAGGAAAGTTCCTACACACGAGGCCCATAGGATCTAGCATAAGAAGGGCAGCATCCACATGTCACCTGCGCAAAAACACAATCCGTTACAGGGAAACATTTTTACCAGTAAGGAAGCAGAGGACTCCCCCACCAACATGAGGATCTCTACACAGGGCAGATATTTTCATTCATTTGTAATGTATTTAAAAAGATAAAAATACCATGATAAAATTCAGCCGTAAACATGGTAAGCCACCTGAGGCTAGCTGTTTTATTATCCTAGGAATGTGGAACTAGGGACATCACGGTCACAGAGAGCAGAATCAACAAAACATGAGGCTTGCTGTTTTTTGTGTTTGTTTTTTGATAATTTATCAGCTCTACAAAAATATTTTGGTAAAATATGTGTTACATTCTCATTCCCATAGGAGTTGAGACCAATGTAAGCCCAAGAATGTAACAAAATAACCATAATGCAATATTTGGGTAAACCCCTAGCAACAATAAAAGTACACAGTACAACTATGGAACTAGTACTGTATATCCACCCATCCATATATCAACTGCTTATCCTGGTCAAGGTGATGAGAGCAACAAGGTGGATTTGAATGAAATGCACTTATTAAAAACTCTTTCAAAAGATGGCTCTTTCAATATGTATTTTAAAAATGGGCTTTTCAGGAATTACTGTTAAAGCAAAACACCAGCCAGTCGTGAGACTGTCCACTTACAGTGTATCTGTATGTGTTTTACATCATTGTTTTCTGACTGATTTCAACAGGAACTGACATTTTTAGAAATTTAAAATGAATACATTGACATTAGACCTTTTAAATTGATCTGAAAAACCAGTCTAAATTAAATTCAGTTGCAATGCTCTAATTGTTCCATACCCCAATCTTATATAATGACACTGCATACAAACAACAGCTCTCTTTAGATAAATTAGCTGCGTTTAGAATAAATAGCCTTTATCTAAACTGAATGAAGTCTGGAAATGCTATTTATAGAGCTTTAATATACTGAGGGTAGTAAGCTGCTTATCCAGAAACACTAATACAATGATGTAAAACACAAACAGATACACTGTAAGTGGACAGTTTCAGGACTCCCTGGAGTCTTGCTTTAACAGTTATTCCTGAAAAGCTGATTTTCTGATAATTCATCATTTCTAAGCAGATACAGTCAGAGCGGTCTTCTATCATCGGCTGAACGATGGCACTCAGCTAAAAGCCAATGGCAGTCTGTTCTAGTTTGGCACAAAAATACAATTTCAGAGAAAAACACTGAGATGCAAGACATTGGTGCTCCGCTCCAACACGACACCCTAGTGGGAACATGGTGTGTGAATACTAATCAATGATCTACTTGGGGTCACTCTGAGGTCATCACACGGGTCAGGGCTTGAGACAGTGTGTGTGTGCGCCTAACAGGTTGTCAGAGACACTGTGTGTGACCGTAACAGGTTGTCGGAGACAGTGTGTGTGACCGTAACAGGTTGTCGGAGACAGTGGGTGTGACCGTAACAGGTTGTCGGAGACAGTGTGTGTGACCGTAACAGGTTGTCGGAGACAGTGTGTGTGACCGTAACAGGTTGTCGGAGACAGTGTGTGTGACCGTAACAGGTTGTCGGAGACAGTGGGTGTGACCGTAACAGGTTGTCGGAGACAGTGGGTGTGACCGTAACAGGTTGTCGGAGACAGTGTGTGTGACCGTAACAGGTTGTCGGAGACAGTGGGTGTGACCGTAACAGGTTGTCGGAGACACTGTGTGTGACCGTAACAGGTTGTCGGAGACAGTGGGTGTGACCGTAACAGGTTGTCGGAGACAGTGTGTGTGACCGTAACAGGTTGTCGGAGACACTGTGTGTGACCGTAACAGGTTGTCAGAGACAGTGGGTGTGACCGTAACAGGTTGTCAGAGACACTGTGTGTGACCGTAACAGGTTGTCGGAGACAGTGTGTGTGACCGTAACAGGTTGTCGGAGACAGTGTGTGTGACCGTAACACGTTGTCGGAGACAGTGTGTGTGACCGTAACAGGTTGTCGGAGACAGTGTGTGTGACCGTAACAGGTTGTCGGAGACAGTGTGTGTGACCGTAACAGGTTGTCAGAGACAGTGGGTGTGACCGTAACAGGTTGTCGGAGACAGTGTGTGTGACCGTAACAGGTTGTCGGAGACAGTGTGTGTGACCGTAACAGGTTGTCGGAGACAGTGTGTGTGACCGTAACAGGTTGTCATCCCTAATACCCGATGTAACTACAGGCCGTTACTATCACTGCAGTTGGTGGCCACCACAGATAAATCACAACTAATGGGAAAACAAAAATGTTTTATCTATATATATATATATATAACACAAGACATCTCATTATGAAGTACAGAAACTGCTTGTTGGCAGTGATCGCTGCCATATATATGTGTGCATGTATATACAGTAACAGTCAAAAGTTTTTGCACACACTGAGATTTTCTGCGTTTGCATGTTGCTCACTTAACATTTATTAAAAATACACTCAATATTCTTTGCTAACAAATTAATTTACAGTATGTTCATTATTTCAGTACCTTAATTAGCAGGAAAATGTCATATCTTTCATTCATCAAAGTAACCTCCTCTAGCAGTTATATCAGTAGAGAAAAGTTGAGGTATTCTTTGTGTGACAAGTGACAATAAATACTGCTCTGTTACCTGGGATGAAACAGTTAACTAGTGCATTTAAAGTTAAAGGACAGCATAAAATCTGACTATGCCATCACCACACAACCAGCCAATAGGATGTTAGACATGCACTGTTACATATTCTCTCCATGTTATAAAGGAAACTTGTTTTATTTGATTTACATTTTCATTCATAGTTGTTTACTCAACATTCCAGTGCTTAACAAGAATAAAAATTCAGCAGTTTATGAATTAAGTGGAGAAGTGGTAAAGCTCTGTGGTAATGAAACTTTATTATTTTGATAATATATCAATAATAATTATATATATCAATAAATTAATATATTTCATGATATGTAATATATAACATAATTCATTATTTACTTAATTAACCAATAGATACTTCTGTGTCCTCCCACAGTCTTAAAACACGCAGTTAAGGCTAACTGGCATCCTTAAATTCTCTGTAGTGTGTGTAGGTGGCCTGCAATGGACTGGGGTCCCATTCAAATCGTAACCCTCCCTTGTGCCCATTGCTGCTTGGGATAGGATCCAGACCTCGTCTATCACCCTGACCAGGATTAGAGGTTGGAAGAAGAATGGATGGATGGATGGAAGGAATTTGAGTTAAGTTACTTGTTTTACCAGTTAGACATTTATTCATTGTCATACATTATAAAGTTACTAGTTATCCATTATGCATGTGGTTCCATACAGGGCGTGTCAATCGTAAAGGCGACATAGGCAGCTGCCTAGGGCGCCAGCTTTTGAGGGGGCACTGACGTGCCATCCAATTGCACTTTGTCAGGAACGGGGGGCGCAGATGGTGATGCTTGCCTAGGGCGCTTCCGTGTTTCACCGTTTAAGACTGAGCCGCGTTAATTGTGCGGATTTCTTTCGGAGCTGAAGACGGATCACGCAATAACGGGCCCGTGTCTTCCGTGAGTGGCCTCGGGGCCCGATCCAGCCCGTTCAGACATTAATGCCAGAAATGATGAGCGCATTACGGCAAGCGACTTTATGTTTGTTTCTTAAGTTAATACCCGAATATTTGGCCACGGGACTTGTTTGCTATTCAGATGGCGTAGCGGTGATTAATGGTAGAAGCTCAGTCGTGAGCTCATGATCAATAAAAAAAGAAACTGGGTAACTTAATGCCCAAATGAGCCTGCCAGACTAGGGCAGTCATTTTACCAAATTACGCAGCTAACGGTAACTGGTGCCACGCGCTGCGGCGCGCATGATATTCAAGAAATTTCATGACGACATAATTATTCCAACGGCCTACTATCATGGTTACTATCCACGAGAAAGTACGAACATAGACATTTAATATTTTTTCGGTTTTTTAATGTTCATTTAAATTAAATTATAATTACTAATAATAAAGCTGATTGAAGCTGAATAAATTCTATATTTTATATATTCTTATCTTCAGCAATCGTGTGACTTCTTTGTCCCCTAGAAAATAAATAATATTAAGCGTATGTAATATTCAATACAATAATACTACTGTAGTGCGTATCCATGGGATTGCGCAAAGGTTTACAAAAAGCGCAGTAGCGCCCATAGCCTGTACCTTGCAGGACAAGGCATCACGGATATTAAACCGTTATTTAATACTAAAAAACATATGGAACATTTGTGCATGTTTACATAATGATAAATATACAATTCAAAACCGAAAAATTTACTCTGCATTGTAGCAAGATTCTTACATTATTGTTTTAAGATTATAATAACCCCCATACTTTATTGGCAATTTTTATATATATTAAAACTCAGTTAACATGAGTGCTTATGTACGGCTTTTAGTCATACATAGGTGCTATCCATAGTGAAAAGGCATATACGTACCTTCAGTTCAGTTTTCTTATATCACACACACAACCGTGTAATAATAGCAAGTGTTCAATCGCAGCGCTACAATAGTGACATCCAGTGTGTATGATGACCAGGAGAGGCGACGCTCATAATGCATGACTGAGTCCGCTTAATATGTTACCATTAAACAATTTCCTATCGACAAATATCTCGTAGCGAACCAGAACTGGAAATTACGCCACTGATATTTATTCGTTCATATGGATTTCTTTAATTGCTATGGATAATATTTTAATTATCCACTCATTTCCCATGCCCCTATTTTAAAAACTATTATTTTAAATTTTTACGCATTGTAGGGAAATCGCCCGATGAATGGGAGCTATTATATGAAGAATATCGTCCAAATCGGACCATATTAGCAGCGCTTTTCTCCTCTCTGTCAGGGGCGGGGCACAATCCAGTTAGTTTAATGTGAACAACACGTGGATATTGCGAGTCTGGCAGGAGGATCTTTTGATGTGCATCGGGGAAGCGGCGCTGGGAAGCAAGACCGATCTAGTGGAAATCAGGGCGCAGCGAGGGCTCCTGGATTGAAGCAAGGCATGCAATCTGTTCAAGGAAAAGTTATTTTTTGCAAATCCCATTGTTTGCCATTTGATTTCTGTACAGCCCGTTCCAGTTCAGAGACGCATGAACTCAACGGAAACAATGAACAGGTAAAGAAGAAGAATGCTTTATGGTTTGCACAATTATGAGCGTAAGAGATGTGAAATTGTGAGGGATCGCGCTTGATATCTGCCGAATTAAAGCAGTCTCGGGATTTTATGGAGGGATTATCAAGCAGGATGGATTTCTCAAGCGCAGTTAACGCATCGCCTGCATCCTTTCACAATTCTTCGTTGTCGGAGGAAAGTAAATATTCTTTGGCTTCCATTGCTGGGCTCGCCGTGCTGGTTAGTTTTCTAATAATATTCACGATTGTAGGCAACGTCTTGGTCGTAATTGCAGTGCTAACAAGCAGAGCACTGAAGCCACCCCAAAACCTCTTTTTGGTTTCTTTAGCGAGTGCAGACATCCTAGTGGCCACCTTGGTCATGCCCTTTTCCCTTGCGAATGAACTTATGGGATATTGGTTTTTCGGTAAAGTTTGGTGCGACATTTATTTGGCTTTAGATGTGTTATTCTGCACGTCATCCATTGTACATTTGTGCGCCATCAGTCTGGACCGATACTGGTCCGTAACGCAAGCCGTCGAATATAACCTGAAACGGACACCTAAGAGAGTGAAGTGTATGATAGTGGTTGTATGGCTGATTTCTGCCGTAATATCATTTCCGCCGCTGATCTCAATGGACAGAAACACGGACAACATACTCCGCCCCCAATGTGAGTTAAACGATGAAACCTGGTACATTCTGTCTTCCAGTATAGGATCATTTTTCGCACCCTGTATCATAATGATACTCGTTTATGTGAGAATATACCAAGTAGCCAAAACCAGAACTAGAAACAAATCAGAGAAAAAACAAGGGGCAGATGGAACTGCTCATGCTGAGAACGGACTGAACAAAGTGAACGGGCACAAGGAGAACGGGCACTGCCGACCGATGCCCGGCGAGCACAAGCCGGCAGAAGAGGATGAGATAGACCTGGAGGAGAGTAGCTCCTCTGATGAGAAGAACAAGCATCCTGTGGATAGGAGCTCCAGGAAGGACAGGGCTAGCCAGAAATGTAGCTCCAACTCAAAGCACTCTAGTCGTGTGTCCAGGACCAGCAAACAATCCATGGACCTCTTCGCTTCCAAGCGGAGAAGGAGGAATACAATGTCGAGGAAGAAGATCTCCCAGGCAAGGGAGAAGAGGTTCACGTTTGTGTTAGCTGTGGTCATGGGGGTGTTTGTGGTGTGCTGGTTCCCATTCTTTTTCAGCTATAGTCTCTACGGGGTTTGCAGGAAGCCCTGTGAGATCCCCGAAACGTTGTTTAAGTTTTTCTTCTGGATTGGCTACTGCAACAGTTCCCTCAACCCCGTCATTTACACGATCTTCAACCAAGACTTCCGGAGGGCATTCCAGAAGATCCTCTGCAAGACCTGGAAAAAATCTTGAGTGGTCTTACCTGACTCTCAACCGCGTCCTCCGGTGTGATAAGTCAAAGACGCTGAGACGTTAAACGAATCGTGTCGTTCAGCTGCTGTTTCAGCCTTGACAATCAAAACAAGACAATTACACGTTTAGGATTTCCATCTTAAAGGACAATTTGAACTGTTTACTACCACATTTGCAGTATCTTACTGTCATCAAATCACATGATTGCTGGGAGAATTCACGTCTCACGCTGATCTCTGATCAGAGGAATCCCAACACTGTACATTATCAGTCAGCACACATGGCTTCCTCCCATCGCGCTTTGTAGGATTAGCTGTGCCAGAGTCATTTTCAGCCTGTAATACAGGATGTGTAGCTCACAACAGTCATCGTCCTAGTGACAGGCGGTGGCACCTGCCAGACCGACCACCAAACAGACGGGAGGAGGGGGGGGTGGATAGCCCCGGCTCTCGAGAGCTCCAAATTAAATCTGTGTGTTATCTCGCTGTGCCTGTGAAAAACTTAACATTCCCCAGGGTGTTCGGATCACGGGAAGGACCCGGGAGGGGACTGCCTTTCAAGCTGTTTGGCCGTCATCCAGCGCTTAGCGGTGTGACGTCACTCAGCCATGCCTATAATAAATGGGTGCCATTAAATCAATTGTTTCTTTTAAAAATGAATCAGGCTATTTGGTTTTCATCAATACCACTGAAAAGTCCTGTTTTCTAAATGGGCCTCATTTACTGCAATTATGATAAATTATTACCAGTATTTTCCTGTTTTGTATGTTGATTGGTTGCTTTTTTGATCTTATGTAATATTTCAAACGTACTGTGGCAGCCCTTCAAAGAATACTTGAGTATGAATGAAATGCCTTGTAAAGAGAGATAATATTTATAGGAGATTTATTCTGATTTGTTTATAGCTTGAAATGCCGATTTATAAACTGGGGAATAATCCTATTTACATATTTACATTTTAAGGGTCACAGTTATGACTTAAGACTGCTCTAGCTGAAAACTCAATTATGATTTTGAAAGAAAAGAAAGGTCCCTCAGACCTCAATCTTGACCTCGATGCTCATAACTCTTGTGGTCTTGTAACTTTGAACTTTGTAATCACTTTTTTTGCTAATCGTGTAATGCATGTCATTCAACATATTCTCGAATGCATGTCACATGATGCCAGGTTTCACAGGGAAAATGGGACCTGACATGTAT